>NW_025728488.1:85000-87500 GCF_021461385.2 Schistocerca piceifrons | reverse complement strand
GCACCAACACCCACACATGTCCTATACAACGGTGCACCCAACATCACAATAGTACCTCCTGTCACAGCGCACAAACAATGACATGAGTCAAAGACACAGGTCTCACACAAGCATAGAATTGGAGCGCCGCCTCTAATAAGCCAAAGGTGCATCCTGACGTGACAAATCTGATCATGTCACAAGCATTCACTTACTATAATCACTATCAACGAACCTGCCGCCCCCGCCCCCCCCCCCCCTACACCTTTCCGTACAACAACGTGTAACCTAACCTAACCTAACCTAACCTATGTTGTACCTTAACCTAACCTATGTTGTACCTTAACCTAACCTATGTTGTACCTTAACCTAACCTATGTTGTACCTTAACCTAACCTATGTTGTACCTTAACCTAACCTATGTTGTACCTTAACCTAACCTATGTTGTACCTTAACCTAACCTATGTTGTACCTTAACCTAACCCATGTTGTACCTTAACCTAACCCATGTTGTACCTTAACCTAACCCATGTTGTACCTTAACCTAACCCATGTTGTACCTTAACCTAACCCATGTTGTACCTTAACCTAACCCATGTTGTGCCTCAACCTAACCCATGTTGTGCCTCAACCTAACCCATGTTGTGCCTCAACTAACCCATGTTGTGCCTCAACCTAACCCATGTTGTGCCTCAACCTAACCCATGTTGTGCCTTAACCTAACCCATGTTGTGCCTTAACCTAACCCATGTTGTGCCTTAACCTAACCCATGTTGTGCCTTAACTAACCCATGTTGTGCCTTAACCTAACCCATGTTGTGCCTTAACCTAACCCATGTTGTGCCTTAACCTAACCCATGTTGTGCCTTAACCTAACCCATGTTGTCGCCTTAACGTAACCCACGTTGTCGCCTAAACCTGCTCTGTAATTGTTATACGACTCGTTCAATTACTGTAGTGTTGCCCACCCGCAACCCTCGCAATATAGTTCGCTACTCGCACTGCCCGCACCCCTGTGTATCGCTTCATGTTAAACACCTTGCAAGTCTTGCTCACTTTCCACATGCTCCTGCTGTACACTGTAATGTGGATGGCAGCAGGACGTACATGCCGCCCCTCCCCACGTCCCCACCTTGCCCCCTGCCTTCGCAAGCTGGTTGGTGAGAAGTTTGCATGTTCAATGCCCTTCGCATGCGACGTACTCAGGCTACGTTGTGGTGCGGCCTGTGTCAACTGTCCGCTGATGTCGTACGCGTGAACCACAATCTGTACTGCACATTCGTCCTTATGTACTGAATGATACATCGTGGCACATGTGTGACCGCACAACGACTGCGCCCAAAAACGGCGGACCATACAGTGCAAATATTGTGCACGCAGCTACGTGTCGTCTCCCTATGAGAGCTGGATTGCAGTGTGGTACGCCATAGAGACGTGTGGGAGGAACGGACGCCGTGGATGGCGATCAGCATGAGCTGTCTGTTGATGTATTCGGACCTAGTCGTCTCTCCTCACACACCGTGATGGCATGGTGCACCGCGTTCCATATCTGCGACATGCTACAGAGGCCGGTTGACAGTCGTTCGAGCAATGGACATCGCATACGTACGGGGGCCACCTTCCACGTATTGTCTAGGCGTGCACATTTTGTTGCGTGTATGTGGGCAGACGTAGTGTGGCGTGACACCTGACACAGGCATGCAATAATCGTTGAAGTTGCAAATGGCGATGGACGCCTGCGTTTTCTGGTGAAGTTACGCAAATGAACAAATGGTAACCTGTTGTGGTGCGGTTGTTCTCGCTAGGGGTGAATCGGTGATGGCGACGATAGGTTGAGGTACTAACCGGTTGTTCCAGCGATACCCACCATGCCGACGAAACTGAACGGCATCTGGGTGTGAAGCGATACGCGGCGGTGGCTGGGTGGGACCGTCCCCGGCCGGTGAGGGGGCGCCTCCCGGCGTGCTGGCCGCGCGGTGCGTGGGCGCACGCGCTACAGCCGGCTGGTGGGGGCGGCCAGTGGCAGGCGCGCCGGCCGACGGACGCGGCAGGCGTCGCAGCTGCGCGCCGGCGCACCCTGCGCGCGGCGCCGTGCGGCCAAAGTAGGTCCTCGCGGGCCCGGTGCGAAGCGCGGTGGACATCTTCAGTGTGCTGGTCCGATTGAGGACTGTGTGCGTTGAGATGCGCCGCCGCCCGGCGCTCGGCGCCGCGACGCCGTCTGCTGCTCGGTCGCCCCAGCGGTTCTCGCTGGTGGTTTGTATCGCAGCTGTGCGGATGTGTTGGCGCGTGCGCTGTGCTGGGAGAGTTCGCTTCGGCACCCAAGTGGGGCTTTTGTCCTTCTGTGGCGCTGGCGTTGGAGCTGCCGGTCACCGTAGGTGGCGCGTGTTGTCTCCCGCCGGCAATGCCACGACAGCACGCTCCCGGGCCTCTGTCGGCAGCGGCAAGCTCAGTTGGGAGCACGGGTGGTCGCACCGAAAGCGTCTACTCGCCTAACTCCGGGCGATTGCGCCTCTCTCGAAC
>NW_025728488.1:72500-75000 GCF_021461385.2 Schistocerca piceifrons | reverse complement strand
CGACTGCGCCCAAAAACGGCGGACCATACAGTGCAAATATTGTGCACGCAGCTACGTGTCGTCTCCCTATGAGAGCTGGATTGCAGTGTGGTACGCCATAGAGACGTGTGGGAGGAACGGACGCCGTGGATGGCGATCAGCATGAGCTGTCTGTTGATGTATTCGGACCTAGTCGTCTCTCCTCACACACCGTGATGGCATGGTGCACCGCGTTCCATATCTGCGACATGCTACAGAGGCCGGTTGACAGTCGTTCGAGCAATGGACATCGCATACGTACGGGGGCCACCTTCCACGTATTGTCTAGGCGTGCACATTTTGTTGCGTGTATGTGGGCAGACGTAGTGTGGCGTGACACCTGACACAGGCATGCAATAATCGTTGAAGTTGCAAATGGCGATGGACGCCTGCGTTTTCTGGTGAAGTTACGCAAATGAACAAATGGTAACCTGTTGTGGTGCGGTTGTTCTCGCTAGGGGTGAATCGGTGATGGCGACGATAGGTTGAGGTACTAACCGGTTGTTCCAGCGATACCCACCATGCCGACGAAACTGAACGGCATCTGGGTGTGAAGCGATACGCGGCGGTGGCTGGGTGGGACCGTCCCCGGCCGGTGAGGGGGCGCCTCCCGGCGTGCTGGCCGCGCGGTGCGTGGGCGCACGCGCTACAGCCGGCTGGTGGGGGCGGCCAGTGGCAGGCGCGCCGGCCGACGGACGCGGCAGGCGTCGCAGCTGCGCGCCGGCGCACCCTGCGCGCGGCGCCGTGCGGCCAAAGTAGGTCCTCGCGGGCCCGGTGCGAAGCGCGGTGGACATCTTCAGTGTGCTGGTCCGATTGAGGACTGTGTGCGTTGAGGATGCGCCGCCGCCCGGCGCTCGGCGCCGCGACGCCGTCTGCTGCTCGGTCGCCCCAGCGGTTCTCGCTGGTGGTTTGTATCGCAGCTGTGCGGATGTGTTGGCGCGTGCGCTGTGCTGGGAGAGTTCGCTTCGGCACCCAAGTGGGGCTTTTGTCCTTCTGTGGCGCTGGCGTTGGAGCTGCCGGTCACCGTAGGTGGCGCGTGTTGTCTCCCGCCGGCAATGCCACGACAGCACGCTCCCGGGCCTCTGTCGGCAGCGGCAAGCTCAGTTGGGAGCACGGGTGGTCGCACCGAAAGCGTCTACTCGCCTAACTCCGGGCGATTGCGCCTCTCTCGAACCCGACCAAGTACTTGGGACGGCGCTGCGCGCCGCCGGGACCTGAGAGGGTTTCGAGGTGTATTGTGCAGGGGAGCTCAGCCTCCTCCTGTTTGCAGAATGATTGAGCGGACGCTTGCGTGTTCGCGCGGGCCCCCGGGACACACTCCCGGGCGGCCGGCTGCTCAGCTCTAGTTGACGCAGCTCCCTGGTTGATCCTGCCAGTAGTCATATGCTTGTCTCAAAGATTAAGCCATGCATGTCTCAGTACAAGCCGCATTAAGGTGAAACCGCGAATGGCTCATTAAATCAGTTATGGTTCCTTAGATCGTACCCACGTTACTTGGATAACTGTGGTAATTCTAGAGCTAATACATGCAAACAGAGTCCCGACCAGAGATGGAAGGGACGCTTTTATTAGATCAAAACCAATCGGTCGGCTCGTCCGGTCCGTTTGCCTTGGTGACTCTGAATAACTTTGGGCTGATCGCACGGTCCTCGTACCGGCGACGCATCTTTCAAATGTCTGCCTTATCAACTGTCGATGGTAGGTTCTGCGCCTACCATGGTTGTAACGGGTAACGGGGAATCAGGGTTCGATTCCGGAGAGGGAGCCTGAGAAACGGCTACCACATCCAAGGAAGGCAGCAGGCGCGCAAATTACCCACTCCCGGCACGGGGAGGTAGTGACGAAAAATAACGATACGGGACTCATCCGAGGCCCCGTAATCGGAATGAGTACACTTTAAATCCTTTAACGAGTATCTATTGGAGGGCAAGTCTGGTGCCAGCAGCCGCGGTAATTCCAGCTCCAATAGCGTATATTAAAGTTGTTGCGGTTAAAAAGCTCGTAGTTGGATTTGTGTCCCACGCTGTTGGTTCACCGCCCGTCGGTGTTTAACTGGCATGTATCGTGGGACGTCCTGCCGGTGGGGCGAGCTGAAGGCGTGCGACCGCCTCGTGCGTGCTCGTGCGTCCCGAGGCGGACCCCGTTGAAATCCTACCAGGGTGCTCTTTATTGAGTGTCTCGGTGGGCCGGCACGTTTACTTTGAACAAATTAGAGTGCTTAAAGCAGGCAAGCCCGCCTGAATACTGTGTGCATGGAATAATGGAATAGGACCTCGGTTCTATTTTGTTGGTTTTCGGAACCCGAGGTAATGATTAATAGGGACAGGCGGGGGCATTCGTATTGCGACGTTAGAGGTGAAATTCTTGGATCGTCGCAAGACGAACAGAAGCGAAAGCATTTGCCAAGTATGTTTTCATTAATCAAGAACGAAAGTTAGAGGTTCGAAGGCGATCAGATACCGCCCTAGTTCTAACCATAAAC
>NW_025728488.1:62500-65000 GCF_021461385.2 Schistocerca piceifrons | reverse complement strand
ATGCGCGTTGCACTCGCACTCGCAGTCGCAAAAACGTGGGGCAAATATATTACGCGGAAGAGTTATAACAGACCGAGCCCCACTGCATGGGGGGAGTCTTTGTCACTAATGTACACAGATGGAACATTTTGGACTGGAACCAGATTACCCGTACACACGGCGCTGATTAGTAATCAATGCAGAGCCATCAAACTACAGCAAATATACACAACTGTCCGTATACATGCTGAAAGAGTCTGCCCAAAATGGGAACCACACGTCAGCCAGACACTCTGATCACGCACCACTCTCTGCTTCTAACAGGCGCACATACAATATGTAAGCACCAGCATGGAACAACATCCAGTGCATCTTCTCCACCACATTACACAATCCACACTATCACAACCAGACCAGGAGGTCCGTGCGGAAAATACAATATCCCAGCCTTTCGACATCCACCATTGCGCAGACCAGGCACCAACACCCACACATGTCCTATACAACGGTGCACCCAACATCACAATAGTACCTCCTGTCACAGCGCACAAACAATGACATGAGTCAAAGACACAGGTCTCACACAAGCATAGAATTGGAGCGCCGCCTCTAATAAGCCAAAGGTGCATCCTGACGTGACAAATCTGATCATGTCACAAGCATTCACTTACTATAATCACTATCAACGAACCTGCCGCCCCCGCCCCCCCCCCCCCTACACCTTTCCGTACAACAACGTGTAACCTAACCTAACCTAACCTAACCTATGTTGTACCTTAACCTAACCTATGTTGTACCTTAACCTAACCTATGTTGTACCTTAACCTAACCTATGTTGTACCTTAACCTAACCTATGTTGTACCTTAACCTAACCTATGTTGTACCTTAACCTAACCTATGTTGTACCTTAACCTAACCCATGTTGTACCTTAACCTAACCCATGTTGTACCTTAACCTAACCCATGTTGTACCTTAACCTAACCCATGTTGTACCTTAACCTAACCCATGTTGTACCTTAACCTAACCCATGTTGTGCCTCAACCTAACCCATGTTGTGCCTCAACCTAACCCATGTTGTGCCTCAACCTAACCCATGTTGTGCCTCAACCTAACCCATGTTGTGCCTCAACCTAACCCATGTTGTGCCTTAACCTAACCCATGTTGTGCCTTAACCTAACCCATGTTGTGCCTTAACCTAACCCATGTTGTGCCTTAACCTAACCCATGTTGTGCCTTAACCTAACCCATGTTGTGCCTTAACCTAACCCATGTTGTGCCTTAACCTAACCCATGTTGTGCCTTAACCTAACCCATGTTGTCGCCTTAACGTAACCCACGTTGTCGCCTAAACCTGCTCTGTAATTGTTATACGACTCGTTCAATTACTGTAGTGTTGCCCACCCGCAACCCTCGCAATATAGTTCGCTACTCGCACTGCCCGCACCCCTGTGTATCGCTTCATGTTAAACACCTTGCAAGTCTTGCTCACTTTCCACATGCTCCTGCTGTACACTGTAATGTGGATGGCAGCAGGACGTACATGCCGCCCCTCCCCACGTCCCCACCTTGCCCCCTGCCTTCGCAAGCTGGTTGGTGAGAAGTTTGCATGTTCAATGCCCTTCGCATGCGACGTACTCAGGCTACGTTGTGGTGCGGCCTGTGTCAACTGTCCGCTGATGTCGTACGCGTGAACCACAATCTGTACTGCACATTCGTCCTTATGTACTGAATGATACATCGTGGCACATGTGTGACCGCACAACGACTGCGCCCAAAAACGGCGGACCATACAGTGCAAATATTGTGCACGCAGCTACGTGTCGTCTCCCTATGAGAGCTGGATTGCAGTGTGGTACGCCATAGAGACGTGTGGGAGGAACGGACGCCGTGGATGGCGATCAGCATGAGCTGTCTGTTGATGTATTCGGACCTAGTCGTCTCTCCTCACACACCGTGATGGCATGGTGCACCGCGTTCCATATCTGCGACATGCTACAGAGGCCGGTTGACAGTCGTTCGAGCAATGGACATCGCATACGTACGGGGGCCACCTTCCACGTATTGTCTAGGCGTGCACATTTTGTTGCGTGTATGTGGGCAGACGTAGTGTGGCGTGACACCTGACACAGGCATGCAATAATCGTTGAAGTTGCAAATGGCGATGGACGCCTGCGTTTTCTGGTGAAGTTACGCAAATGAACAAATGGTAACCTGTTGTGGTGCGGTTGTTCTCGCTAGGGGTGAATCGGTGATGGCGACGATAGGTTGAGGTACTAACCGGTTGTTCCAGCGATACCCACCATGCCGACGAAACTGAACGGCATCTGGGTGTGAAGCGATACGCGGCGGTGGCTGGGTGGGACCGTCCCCGGCCGGTGAGGGGGCGCCTCCCGGCGTGCTGGCCGCGCGGTGCGTGGGCGCACGCGCTACAGCCGGCTGGTGGGGGCGGCCAGTGGCAGGCGCGCCGGCCGACGGACGCGGCAGGCGTCGCAGCTGCGCGCCGGCGCACCCTGCGCG
>NW_025728488.1:50000-52500 GCF_021461385.2 Schistocerca piceifrons | reverse complement strand
TTAACGTAACCCACGTTGTCGCCTAAACCTGCTCTGTAATTGTTATACGACTCGTTCAATTACTGTAGTGTTGCCCACCCGCAACCCTCGCAATATAGTTCGCTACTCGCACTGCCCGCACCCCTGTGTATCGCTTCATGTTAAACACCTTGCAAGTCTTGCTCACTTTCCACATGCTCCTGCTGTACACTGTAATGTGGATGGCAGCAGGACGTACATGCCGCCCCTCCCCACGTCCCCACCTTGCCCCCTGCCTTCGCAAGCTGGTTGGTGAGAAGTTTGCATGTTCAATGCCCTTCGCATGCGACGTACTCAGGCTACGTTGTGGTGCGGCCTGTGTCAACTGTCCGCTGATGTCGTACGCGTGAACCACAATCTGTACTGCACATTCGTCCTTATGTACTGAATGATACATCGTGGCACATGTGTGACCGCACAACGACTGCGCCCAAAAACGGCGGACCATACAGTGCAAATATTGTGCACGCAGCTACGTGTCGTCTCCCTATGAGAGCTGGATTGCAGTGTGGTACGCCATAGAGACGTGTGGGAGGAACGGACGCCGTGGATGGCGATCAGCATGAGCTGTCTGTTGATGTATTCGGACCTAGTCGTCTCTCCTCACACACCGTGATGGCATGGTGCACCGCGTTCCATATCTGCGACATGCTACAGAGGCCGGTTGACAGTCGTTCGAGCAATGGACATCGCATACGTACGGGGGCCACCTTCCACGTATTGTCTAGGCGTGCACATTTTGTTGCGTGTATGTGGGCAGACGTAGTGTGGCGTGACACCTGACACAGGCATGCAATAATCGTTGAAGTTGCAAATGGCGATGGACGCCTGCGTTTTCTGGTGAAGTTACGCAAATGAACAAATGGTAACCTGTTGTGGTGCGGTTGTTCTCGCTAGGGGTGAATCGGTGATGGCGACGATAGGTTGAGGTACTAACCGGTTGTTCCAGCGATACCCACCATGCCGACGAAACTGAACGGCATCTGGGTGTGAAGCGATACGCGGCGGTGGCTGGGTGGGACCGTCCCCGGCCGGTGAGGGGGCGCCTCCCGGCGTGCTGGCCGCGCGGTGCGTGGGCGCACGCGCTACAGCCGGCTGGTGGGGGCGGCCAGTGGCAGGCGCGCCGGCCGACGGACGCGGCAGGCGTCGCAGCTGCGCGCCGGCGCACCCTGCGCGCGGCGCCGTGCGGCCAAAGTAGGTCCTCGCGGGCCCGGTGCGAAGCGCGGTGGACATCTTCAGTGTGCTGGTCCGATTGAGGACTGTGTGCGTTGAGGATGCGCCGCCGCCCGGCGCTCGGCGCCGCGACGCCGTCTGCTGCTCGGTCGCCCCAGCGGTTCTCGCTGGTGGTTTGTATCGCAGCTGTGCGGATGTGTTGGCGCGTGCGCTGTGCTGGGAGAGTTCGCTTCGGCACCCAAGTGGGGCTTTTGTCCTTCTGTGGCGCTGGCGTTGGAGCTGCCGGTCACCGTAGGTGGCGCGTGTTGTCTCCCGCCGGCAATGCCACGACAGCACGCTCCCGGGCCTCTGTCGGCAGCGGCAAGCTCAGTTGGGAGCACGGGTGGTCGCACCGAAAGCGTCTACTCGCCTAACTCCGGGCGATTGCGCCTCTCTCGAACCCGACCAAGTACTTGGGACGGCGCTGCGCGCCGCCGGGACCTGAGAGGGTTTCGAGGTGTATTGTGCAGGGGAGCTCAGCCTCCTCCTGTTTGCAGAATGATTGAGCGGACGCTTGCGTGTTCGCGCGGGCCCCCGGGACACACTCCCGGGCGGCCGGCTGCTCAGCTCTAGTTGACGCAGCTCCCTGGTTGATCCTGCCAGTAGTCATATGCTTGTCTCAAAGATTAAGCCATGCATGTCTCAGTACAAGCCGCATTAAGGTGAAACCGCGAATGGCTCATTAAATCAGTTATGGTTCCTTAGATCGTACCCACGTTACTTGGATAACTGTGGTAATTCTAGAGCTAATACATGCAAACAGAGTCCCGACCAGAGATGGAAGGGACGCTTTTATTAGATCAAAACCAATCGGTCGGCTCGTCCGGTCCGTTTGCCTTGGTGACTCTGAATAACTTTGGGCTGATCGCACGGTCCTCGTACCGGCGACGCATCTTTCAAATGTCTGCCTTATCAACTGTCGATGGTAGGTTCTGCGCCTACCATGGTTGTAACGGGTAACGGGGAATCAGGGTTCGATTCCGGAGAGGGAGCCTGAGAAACGGCTACCACATCCAAGGAAGGCAGCAGGCGCGCAAATTACCCACTCCCGGCACGGGGAGGTAGTGACGAAAAATAACGATACGGGACTCATCCGAGGCCCCGTAATCGGAATGAGTACACTTTAAATCCTTTAACGAGTATCTATTGGAGGGCAAGTCTGGTGCCAGCAGCCGCGGTAATTCCAGCTCCAATAGCGTATATTAAAGTTGTTGCGGTTAAAAAGCTCGTAGTTGGATTTGTGTCCCACGCTGTTGGTTCACCGCCCGTC
>NW_025728488.1:40000-42500 GCF_021461385.2 Schistocerca piceifrons | reverse complement strand
TGTACACAGATGGAACATTTTGGACTGGAACCAGATTACCCGTACACACGGCGCTGATTAGTAATCAATGCAGAGCCATCAAACTACAGCAAATATACACAACTGTCCGTATACATGCTGAAAGAGTCTGCTCAAAATGGGAACCACACGTCAGCCAGACACTCTGATCACGCACCACTCTCTGCTTCTAACAGGCGCACATACAATATGTAAGCACCAGCATGGAACAACATCCAGTGCATCTTCTCCGCCACATTACACAATCCACACTATCACAACCAGACCAGGAGGTCCGTGCGGAAAATACAATATCCCAGCCTTTCGACATCCACCATTGCGCAGACCAGGCACCAACACCCACACATGTCCTATACAACGGTGCACCCAACATCACAATAGTACCTCCTGTCACAGCGCACAAACAATGACATGAGTCAAAGACACAGGTCTCACACAAGCATAGAATTGGAGCGCCGCCTCTAATAAGCCAAAGGTGCATCCTGACGTGACAAATCTGATCATGTCACAAGCATTCACTTACTATAATCACTATCAACGAACCTGCCGCCCCCGCCCCCCCCCCCCCCCCTACACCTTTCCGTACAACAACGTGTAACCTAACCTAACCTAACCTAACCTATGTTGTACCTTAACCTAACCTATGTTGTACCTTAACCTAACCTATGTTGTACCTTAACCTAACCTATGTTGTACCTTAACCTAACCTATGTTGTACCTTAACCTAACCTATGTTGTACCTTAACCTAACCTATGTTGTACCTTAACCTAACCTATGTTGTACCTTAACCTAACCCATGTTGTACCTTAACCTAACCCATGTTGTACCTTAACCTAACCCATGTTGTACCTTAACCTAACCCATGTTGTACCTTAACCTAACCCATGTTGTACCTTAACCTAACCCATGTTGTGCCTCAACCTAACCCATGTTGTGCCTCAACCTAACCCATGTTGTGCCTCAACCTAACCCATGTTGTGCCTCAACCTAACCCATGTTGTGCCTCAACCTAACCCATGTTGTGCCTTAACCTAACCCATGTTGTGCCTTAACCTAACCCATGTTGTGCCTTAACCTAACCCATGTTGTGCCTTAACCTAACCCATGTTGTGCCTTAACCTAACCCATGTTGTGCCTTAACCTAACCCATGTTGTGCCTTAACCTAACCCATGTTGTGCCTTAACCTAACCCATGTTGTCGCCTTAACGTAACCCACGTTGTCGCCTAAACCTGCTCTGTAATTGTTATACGACTCGTTCAATTACTGTAGTGTTGCCCACCCGCAACCCTCGCAATATAGTTCGCTACTCGCACTGCCCGCACCCCTGTGTATCGCTTCATGTTAAACACCTTGCAAGTCTTGCTCACTTTCCACATGCTCCTGCTGTACACTGTAATGTGGATGGCAGCAGGACGTACATGCCGCCCCTCCCCACGTCCCCACCTTGCCCCCTGCCTTCGCAAGCTGGTTGGTGAGAAGTTTGCATGTTCAATGCCCTTCGCATGCGACGTACTCAGGCTACGTTGTGGTGCGGCCTGTGTCAACTGTCCGCTGATGTCGTACGCGTGAACCACAATCTGTACTGCACATTCGTCCTTATGTACTGAATGATACATCGTGGCACATGTGTGACCGCACAACGACTGCGCCCAAAAACGGCGGACCATACAGTGCAAATATTGTGCACGCAGCTACGTGTCGTCTCCCTATGAGAGCTGGATTGCAGTGTGGTACGCCATAGAGACGTGTGGGAGGAACGGACGCCGTGGATGGCGATCAGCATGAGCTGTCTGTTGATGTATTCGGACCTAGTCGTCTCTCCTCACACACCGTGATGGCATGGTGCACCGCGTTCCATATCTGCGACATGCTACAGAGGCCGGTTGACAGTCGTTCGAGCAATGGACATCGCATACGTACGGGGGCCACCTTCCACGTATTGTCTAGGCGTGCACATTTTGTTGCGTGTATGTGGGCAGACGTAGTGTGGCGTGACACCTGACACAGGCATGCAATAATCGTTGAAGTTGCAAATGGCGATGGACGCCTGCGTTTTCTGGTGAAGTTACGCAAATGAACAAATGGTAACCTGTTGTGGTGCGGTTGTTCTCGCTAGGGGTGAATCGGTGATGGCGACGATAGGTTGAGGTACTAACCGGTTGTTCCAGCGATACCCACCATGCCGACGAAACTGAACGGCATCTGGGTGTGAAGCGATACGCGGCGGTGGCTGGGTGGGACCGTCCCCGGCCGGTGAGGGGGCGCCTCCCGGCGTGCTGGCCGCGCGGTGCGTGGGCGCACGCGCTACAGCCGGCTGGTGGGGGCGGCCAGTGGCAGGCGCGCCGGCCGACGGACGCGGCAGGCGTCGCAGCTGCGCGCCGGCGCACCCTGCGCGCGGCGCCGTGCGGCCAAAGTAGGTCCTCGCGGGCCCGGTGCGAAGCGCGGTGGACATCTTCAGTGTGCTGGTCCGATTGAGGAC
>NW_025728488.1:32500-35000 GCF_021461385.2 Schistocerca piceifrons | reverse complement strand
TTTCGTGTGAACAGCCGTTGCACACGAGTCAGTCGATCCTAAGCCCTAGGAGAAATCCGATGTTGATGGGGGCCGTCATAGCATGATGCGCTTTGTGCTGGCCCCCGTTGGGCGAAAGGGAATCCGGTTCCTATTCCGGAACCCGGCAGCGGAACCGATACAAGTCGGGCCCCTCTTTTAGAGATGCTCGTCGGGGTAACCCAAAAGGACCCGGAGACGCCGTCGGGAGATCGGGGAAGAGTTTTCTTTTCTGCATGAGCGTTCGAGTTCCCTGGAATCCTCTAGCAGGGAGATAGGGTTTGGAACGCGAAGAGCACCGCAGTTGCGGCGGTGTCCCGATCTTCCCCTCGGACCTTGAAAATCCGGGAGAGGGCCACGTGGAGGTGTCGCGCCGGTTCGTACCCATATCCGCAGCAGGTCTCCAAGGTGAAGAGCCTCTAGTCGATAGAATAATGTAGGTAAGGGAAGTCGGCAAATTGGATCCGTAACTTCGGGATAAGGATTGGCTCTGAGGATCGGGGCGTGTCGGGCTTGGTCGGGAAGTGGGTCAGCGCTAACGTGCCGGGCCTGGGCGAGGTGAGTGCCGTAGGGGTGCCGGTAAGTGCGGGCGTTTAGCGCGGGCGTGGTCTGCTCTCGCCGTTGGTCGGCCTCGTGCTGGCCGGCGGTGCAGGATGCGCGCGCCTGCGCGGCGTTCGCGCCCCGGTGCTTCAACCTGCGTGCAGGATCCGAGCTCGGTCCCGTGCCTTGGCCTCCCACGGATCTTCCTTGCTGCGAGGCCGCGTCCGCCTTAGCGTGCTCCTCCGGGGGCGCGCGGGTGCGCGGATTCTCTTCGGCCGCCATTCAACGATCAACTCAGAACTGGCACGGACTGGGGGAATCCGACTGTCTAATTAAAACAAAGCATTGCGATGGCCCTAGCGGGTGTTGACGCAATGTGATTTCTGCCCAGTGCTCTGAATGTCAACGTGAAGAAATTCAAGCAAGCGCGGGTAAACGGCGGGAGTAACTATGACCCTTCCTTGGGTTATAGTTACAGGGAGAGTGATGCGCAATACATGGGCCTAGCCCTCTTAGCCTCTCCTCTCCTGCGGTCTTCTCCCCTTCTCGTGGGCCCGCTGATTTCGCAGAGTGGAAGACCGCACCAGGGGCTTGGGGGGGTTACCAGCCCCCCCTCGCACTATCCCTTTGTTAGTTGGGGGCAGTAAGCAGAGAATAAGTGGTGGCCCTTCCGCTGAAGGCGCCACCCCAACTCCCCCAGCACCTAGCCGGCCAACCGGCCGTGCCGAAAATCTTGTAACTTTTGCAGCTATGTATACCTGTAGTGAGTGCCACCGCAGCTTTACAACCAAGAACGGTCTCGGGGTCCATCGCCGCCGCCAACATCTTGCGGCCGCCAACGCGGAGATCGTCACGGAGAGGCATCGCGCGAGGTGGACGGAGGAAGAAGTCCTGTCGCTCGCCAAGGCGGAGGCCGAACTGTTCCTTGAGAGGGACGCCCGGTTCTTCTTCGTCAATCAAGAACTCATCAGGATGTTCCCCGACCGAACGCTCGAGGCAATCAAGTGCCGACGGCGGCAAGCTGCCCACAAACAGCTTGTCCGCCAATTCATGGAGGCGCTTGAGGTCGGTCGGGGGGAAGAGCCGGCGTCCCGCCGGGGAGCAGCGAGCCCGCTGCCTGACGCGGGCGAGGCCGCTGCGCCGCCCGTCGACGCAGCCGAGGACTTCGCGGCCGACACCACCGGGCCGCCGCCGGAGGGGCCGACTGACGCCGCCATCTGGGAGCATCTGGCGGGGCTACCCGCTTCCGCCCAGCGTTTCTCTGCCCTGGATCGTGTCATAGGTCTGGGGCGGGGCACGCCGCCCGATGTCATCCTGGGCATGCTCCCGGATGCCCTTGCGTCGGTCGGGTCCAGAGGGGAGAGATCGATCACCAGGACACAGCGGCCGCGCCAACCATCGAAGCGGCCGCCTGCCGCGCCGCCGACGCAGAAGCGCAAGCGGCGCCGCTGGGAGTACGCGAGAACGCAGGATGCCTTCCGACGGTCGCGTGCACGTTGCGTGCGCGGCCTCTTGGATGGCACCCTGCTCCAGCCGCCACCTGCCATCCCTGGTCTGCTGGACTTCTGGGCGGACCTCTTCACTAAGAAGCCCATCTCCACCGCGGGCTTCATTCGTGACCGCCTCCTCCCGCACTCAGAGCCTGTCGCTCTCGAGTGCATATGGGGGCCGGTCACACATGAGGAGGTCGCCGCCGCGTTGCCGCCCAGGGGATCAGCAGCCGGGCCGGACGGCCTTACCCCAGCGGAGTTGCGGCGCCTGCCGCACGAAGTCCTGGTGAAAGTGATGAATCTCTTCCTTCTGGCCCGCGCCCTTCCGGAACGCCTGCTTCGCGCGCGGACGTCCCTTCTCCCGAAAACGGCTGCACCAACATCCCCCGCTGACTTTCGCCCCATTACGGTCTGCTCGGTGTTGGCGCGGACCTTTCACAAGGTTCTCGCGT
>NW_025728488.1:25000-27500 GCF_021461385.2 Schistocerca piceifrons | reverse complement strand
GGGAACCACACGTCAGCCAGACACTCTGATCACGCACCACTCTCTGCTTCTAACAGGCGCACATACAATATGTAAGCACCAGCATGGAACAACATCCAGTGCATCTTCTCCGCCACATTACACAATCCACACTATCACAACCAGACCAGGAGGTCCGTGCGGAAAATACAATATCCCAGCCTTTCGACATCCACCATTGCGCAGACCAGGCACCAACACCCACACATGTCCTATACAACGGTGCACCCAACATCACAATAGTACCTCCTGTCACAGCGCACAAACAATGACATGAGTCAAAGACACAGGTCTCACACAAGCATAGAATTGGAGCGCCGCCTCTAATAAGCCAAAGGTGCATCCTGACGTGACAAATCTGATCATGTCACAAGCATTCACTTACTATAATCACTATCAACGAACCTGCCGCCCCCGCCCCCCCCCCCCCTACACCTTTCCGTACAACAACGTGTAACCTAACCTAACCTAACCTAACCTATGTTGTACCTTAACCTAACCTATGTTGTACCTTAACCTAACCTATGTTGTACCTTAACCTAACCTATGTTGTACCTTAACCTAACCTATGTTGTACCTTAACCTAACCTATGTTGTACCTTAACCTAACCTATGTTGTACCTTAACCTAACCTATGTTGTACCTTAACCTAACCCATGTTGTACCTTAACCTAACCCATGTTGTACCTTAACCTAACCCATGTTGTACCTTAACCTAACCCATGTTGTACCTTAACCTAACCCATGTTGTACCTTAACCTAACCCATGTTGTGCCTCAACCTAACCCATGTTGTGCCTCAACCTAACCCATGTTGTGCCTCAACCTAACCCATGTTGTGCCTCAACCTAACCCATGTTGTGCCTCAACCTAACCCATGTTGTGCCTCAACCTAACCCATGTTGTGCCTTAACCTAACCCATGTTGTGCCTTAACCTAACCCATGTTGTGCCTTAACCTAACCCATGTTGTGCCTTAACCTAACCCATGTTGTGCCTTAACCTAACCCATGTTGTGCCTTAACCTAACCCATGTTGTGCCTTAACCTAACCCATGTTGTCGCCTTAACGTAACCCACGTTGTCGCCTAAACCTGCTCTGTAATTGTTATACGACTCGTTCAATTACTGTAGTGTTGCCCACCCGCAACCCTCGCAATATAGTTCGCTACTCGCACTGCCCGCACCCCTGTGTATCGCTTCATGTTAAACACCTTGCAAGTCTTGCTCACTTTCCACATGCTCCTGCTGTACACTGTAATGTGGATGGCAGCAGGACGTACATGCCGCCCCTCCCCACGTCCCCACCTTGCCCCCTGCCTTCGCAAGCTGGTTGGTGAGAAGTTTGCATGTTCAATGCCCTTCGCATGCGACGTACTCAGGCTACGTTGTGGTGCGGCCTGTGTCAACTGTCCGCTGATGTCGTACGCGTGAACCACAATCTGTACTGCACATTCGTCCTTATGTACTGAATGATACATCGTGGCACATGTGTGACCGCACAACGACTGCGCCCAAAAACGGCGGACCATACAGTGCAAATATTGTGCACGCAGCTACGTGTCGTCTCCCTATGAGAGCTGGATTGCAGTGTGGTACGCCATAGAGACGTGTGGGAGGAACGGACGCCGTGGATGGCGATCAGCATGAGCTGTCTGTTGATGTATTCGGACCTAGTCGTCTCTCCTCACACACCGTGATGGCATGGTGCACCGCGTTCCATATCTGCGACATGCTACAGAGGCCGGTTGACAGTCGTTCGAGCAATGGACATCGCATACGTACGGGGGCCACCTTCCACGTATTGTCTAGGCGTGCACATTTTGTTGCGTGTATGTGGGCAGACGTAGTGTGGCGTGACACCTGACACAGGCATGCAATAATCGTTGAAGTTGCAAATGGCGATGGACGCCTGCGTTTTCTGGTGAAGTTACGCAAATGAACAAATGGTAACCTGTTGTGGTGCGGTTGTTCTCGCTAGGGGTGAATCGGTGATGGCGACGATAGGTTGAGGTACTAACCGGTTGTTCCAGCGATACCCACCATGCCGACGAAACTGAACGGCATCTGGGTGTGAAGCGATACGCGGCGGTGGCTGGGTGGGACCGTCCCCGGCCGGTGAGGGGGCGCCTCCCGGCGTGCTGGCCGCGCGGTGCGTGGGCGCACGCGCTACAGCCGGCTGGTGGGGGCGGCCAGTGGCAGGCGCGCCGGCCGACGGACGCGGCAGGCGTCGCAGCTGCGCGCCGGCGCACCCTGCGCGCGGCGCCGTGCGGCCAAAGTAGGTCCTCGCGGGCCCGGTGCGAAGCGCGGTGGACATCTTCAGTGTGCTGGTCCGATTGAGGACTGTGTGCGTTGAGGATGCGCCGCCGCCCGGCGCTCGGCGCCGCGACGCCGTCTGCTGCTCGGTCGCCCCAGCGGTTCTCGCTGGTGGTTTGTATCGCAGCTGTGCGGATGTGTTGGCGCGTGCGCTGTGCTGGGAGAGTTC
>NW_025728488.1:7500-15000 GCF_021461385.2 Schistocerca piceifrons | reverse complement strand
CTAACCTAACCCATGTTGTCCCCTAACCTAACCCATGTTGTCCCCTAACCTAACCCATGTTGTCCCCTAACCTAACCCATGTTGTCCCCTAACCTAACCCATGTTGTCCCCTAACCTAACCCATGTTGTCCCCTAACCTAACCCATGTTGTCCCCTAACCTAACCCATGTTGTGCCCTAACCTAACCCATGTTGTGCCCTAACCTAACCCATTGTTGTGCCTTAACCTAACCCATGTTGTCCCCTAACCTAACCCATGTTGTCCCCTAACCTAACCCATGTTGTCCCCTAACCTAACCCATGTTGTCCCCTAACCTAACCCATGTTGTCCCCTAACCTAACCCATGTTGTGCCTTAACCTAACCCATGTTGTCCCCTAACCTAACCCATGTTGTCCCCTAACCTAACCCATGTTGTCCCCTAACCTAACCCATGTTGTCCCCTAACCTAACCCATGTTGTCCCCTAACCTAACCCATGTTGTCCCCTAACCTAACCCATGTTGTCCCCTACCTAACCCATGTTGTCCCCTAACCTAACCCATGTTGTGCCCTAACCTAACCCATGTTGTCCCCTAACCTAACCCATGTTGTGCCTTAACCTAACCATGTTGTGCCTTAACCTAACCCATGTTGTCCCCTAACCTAACCCATGTTGTCCCCTAACCTAACCCATGTTGTGCCTTAACCTAACCCATGTTGTGCCGTAACCTAACCCATGTTGTGCCTTAACCTAACCCATGTTGTGCCTTAACCTAACCCATGTTGTGCCTTAACCTAACCCATGTTGTGCCTTAACCTAACCCATGTTGTGCCTTAACCTAACCCACGTTGTCCCCTAACGTAACCCACGTTGTCCCCTAACGTAACCCACGTTGTCCCCTAACGTAACCCACGTTGTCCCTAACGTAACCCACGTTGTCCCCTAACGTAACCCACGTTGTCCCCTAACGTAACCCACGTTGTCCCCTAACGTAACCCACGTTGTCGCCTATCGTAACCCACGTTGTCGCCTAAACCTGCTCTGTAATTGTTATACGACTCGTTCAATTAGTGTAGTGTTGCCCACCCGCAACCCTCGCAATATAGTTCGCTACTCGCACTGCCCGCTCCCCTGTGTATCGCTTCATGTTAAACACCTTGCAAGTCTTGCTGACTTTCCACATGCTCCTGCTGTACACTGTAATGTGGATGGCAGCAGGGCGTACATGCCGCCCCCCCCCCCCCCACCTCTCCCACGTCCCCACCTTGCCCCCTGCCTTCGCAAGGTGGTTGGTGACAAGTTTGCATGTTCAATGCCCTTCGCATGCGACGTACGCAGGCTACGTTTGTGGTGCGGCCTGTGTCAACTGTCCGCTGATGTCGTACGCGTGAACCACAATCTGTACTGCACATTCGTCCTTATGTACTGAATGATACATCGTGGCACATGTGTGACCGTACAACGACTGCGCCCAAAAACGGCGGACCATACAGTGCAAATATTGTGCACGCAGCTACGTGTCGTCTCCCTATGAGAGCTGGATTGCAGTGTGGTACGCCATAGAGACGTGTGGGAGGAACGGACGCCGTGGATGGCGATCAGCATGAGCTGTCTGTTGATGTATTCGGACCTAGTCGTCTCTCCTCACACACCGTGATGGCATGGTGCAGCGCGTTCCATATCTGCGACATGCTACAGAAGCCGGTTGACAGTCGTTCGAGCAATGGACATCGCATACGTACGGGGGCCACCTTCCACGTATTGTCTAGGCGTGCACATTTTGTTGCGTGTATGTGGGCAGACGTAGTGTGGCGTGACACCTGACACAGGCATGCAATAATGGTTGAAGTTGCAAATGGCGATGGACGCCTACGTTTTCTGGTGAAGTTACGCAAATGAAGAAATGGTAACCCGTTGTGGTGCGGTTGTTCTCGCTAGGGGTGAATCGGTGATGGCGACGATAGGTTGAGGTACTAACCGGTTGTTCCAGCGATACCCACCATGCCGACGAAACTGAACGGCATCTGGGTGTGAAGCGATACGCGGCGGTGGCTGGGTGGGACCGTCCCCCGGCCGGTGAGGGGGCGCCTCCCGGCGTGCTGGCCGCGCGGTGCGTGGGCGCACGCGCTACAGCCGGCTGGTGGGGGCGGCCAGTGGCAGGCGCGCCGGCCGACGGACGCGGCAGGCGTCGCAGCTGCGCGCCGGCGCACCCTGCGCGCGGCGCCGTGCGGCCAAAGTAGGTCCTCGCGGGCCCGGTGCGAAGCGCGGTGGACATCTGCAGTGTGCTGGTCCGATTGAGGACTGTGTGCGTTGAGGATGCGCCGCCGCCCGGCGCTCGGCGCCGCGACGCCGTCTGCTGCTCGGTCGCCCCAGCGGTTCTCGCTGGTGGTTTGTATCGCAGCTGTGCGGATGTGTTGGCGTGTGCGCTGTGCTGGGAGAGTTCGCTTCGGCACCCAAGTGGGGCTTTTGTCCTTCTGTGGCGCTGGCGTTGGAGCTGCCGGTCACCGTAGGTGGCGCGTGTTGTCTCCCGCCGGCAATGCCACGACAGCACGCTCCCGGGCCTCTGTCGGCAGCGGCAAGCTCAGTTGGGAGCACGGGTGGTCGCACCGAAAGCGTCTACTCGCCTAACTCCGGGCGATTGCGCCTCTCTCGAACCCGACCAAGTACTTGGGACGGCGCTGCGCGCCGCCGGGACCTGAGAGGGTTTCGAGGTGTATTGTGCAGGGGAGCTCAGCCTCCTCCCTGTTTGCAGAATGATTGAGCGGACGCTTGCGTGTTCGCGCGGGCCCCCGGGACACACTCCCGGGCGGCCGGCTGCTCAGCTCTAGTTGACGCAGCTCCCTGGTTGATCCTGCCAGTAGTCATATGCTTGTCTCAAAGATTAAGCCATGCATGTCTCAGTACAAGCCGCATTAAGGTGAAACCGCGAATGGCTCATTAAATCAGTTATGGTTCTCTTAGATCGTACCCACGTTACTTGGATAACTGTGGTAATTCTAGAGCTAATACATGCAAACAGAGTCCCGACCAGAGATGGAAGGGACGCTTTTATTAGATCAAAACCAATCGGTCGGCTCGTCCGGTCCGTTTGCCTTGGTGACTCTGAATAACTTTGGGCTGATCGCACGGTCCTCGTACCGGCGACGCATCTTTCAAATGTCTGCCTTATCAACTGTCGATGGTAGGTTCTGCGCCTACCATGGTTGTAACGGGTAACGGGGAATCAGGGTTCGATTCCGGAGAGGGAGCCTGAGAAACGGCTACCACATCCAAGGAAGGCAGCAGGCGCGCAAATTACCCACTCCCGGCACGGGAGGTAGTGACGAAAAATAACGATACGGGACTCATCCGAGGCCCCGTAATCGGAATGAGTACACTTTAAATCCTTTAACGAGTATCTATTGGAGGGCAAGTCTGGTGCCAGCAGCCGCGGTAATTCCAGCTCCAATAGCGTATATTAAAGTTGTTGCGGTTAAAAAGCTCGTAGTTGGATTTGTGTCCCACGCTGTTGGTTCACCGCCCGTCGGTGTTTAACTGGCATGTATCGTGGGACGTCCTGCCGGTGGGGCGAGCCGAAGGCGTGCGACCGCCCCGTGCGTGCTCGTGCGTCCCGAGGCGGACCCCGTTGAAATCCTACCAGGGTGCTCTTTATTGAGTGTCTCGGTGGGCCGGCACGTTTACTTTGAACAAATTAGAGTGCTTAAAGCAGGCAAGCCCGCCTGAATACTGTGTGCATGGAATAATGGAATAGGACCTCGGTTCTATTTTGTTGGTTTTCGGAACCCGAGGTAATGATTAATAGGGACAGGCGGGGGCATTCGTATTGCGACGTTAGAGGTGAAATTCTTGGATCGTCGCAAGACGAACAGAAGCGAAAGCATTTGCCAAGTATGTTTTCATTAATCAAGAACGAAAGTTAGAGGTTCGAAGGCGATCAGATACCGCCCTAGTTCTAACCATAAACGATGCCAGCCAGCGATCCGCCGCAGTTCCTCCGATGACTCGGCGGGCAGCCTCCGGGAAACCAAAGCTTTTGGGTTCCGGGGGAAGTATGGTTGCAAAGCTGAAACTTAAAGGAATTGACGGAAGGGCACCACCAGGAGTGGAGCCTGCGGCTTAATTTGACTCAACACGGGAAACCTCACCAGGCCCGGACACCGGAAGGATTGACAGATTGATAGCTCTTTCTTGATTCGGTGGGTGGTGGTGCATGCCGTTCTTAGTTGGTGGAGCGATTTGTCTGGTTAATTCCGATAACGAACGAGACTCTAGCCTGCTAACTAGTCGCGTGACATCCTTCGTGCTGTCAGCGATTACTTTTCTTCTTAGAGGGACAGGCGGCTTCTAGCCGCACGAGATTGAGCAATAACAGGTCTGTGATGCCCTTAGATGTTCTGGGCCGCACGCGCGCTACACTGAAGGAATCAGCGTGTCTTCCTAGGCCGAAAGGTCGGGGGTAACCCGCTGAACCTCCTTCGTGCTAGGGATTGGGGCTTGCAATTGTTCCCCATGAACGAGGAATTCCCAGTAAGGCGCGAGTCATAAGCTCGCGTTGATTACGTCCCTGCCCTTTGTACACACCGCCCGTCGCTACTACCGATTGAATGATTTAGTGAGGTCTTCGGACTGGTACGCGGCATTGACTCTGTCGTTGCCGATGCTACCGGAAAGATGACCAAACTTGATCATTTAGAGGAAGTAAAAGTCGTAACAAGGTTTCCGTAGGTGAACCTGCGGAAGGATCATTACCGACTAGACTGCATGTCTTTCGATGTGCGTGTCGTGTCGCGCAACACGCTACCTGTACGGCTCGCAGTAGCCGTGCGCCGCGTGCGGAACCACGCGTGCCTCTCAAAACTAGCGGCAATGTTGTGTGGTACGAGCGCTGAAGCGCTGGAGCGGCTGGCCTGCGGCACCTGGCGCCTGGCGCCGGTTTTGAATGACTTTCGCCCGAGTGCCTGTCCGCTCCGGTGTGGAGCCGTACGACGCCCGTCGGCCGTGAGGCCGTTGGACACAGAACGCTGGAACAGGGGCCGCCACACGCCTCACTCCCGCCTATGCGACCGTCTCGAAAGAGACGGCGGAAACTTGAGAAAAGATCACCCAGGACGGTGGATCACTCGGCTCGTGGGTCGATGAAGAACGCAGCAAATTGCGCGTCGACATGTGAACTGCAGGACACATGAACATCGACGTTTCGAACGCACATTGCGGTCCATGGATTCCGTTCCCGGGCCACGTCTGGCTGAGGGTCGGCTACGTATACTGAAGCGCGCGGCGTTTGCCCCGCTTCGCAGACCTGGGAGTGTCGCGGCCGCCTGTGGGGCCGGCCGCGTCTCCTCAAACGTGCGATGCGCGCCCGTCGCCTGGCGGTTCGCATACCGGTACTTTCTCGGTAGCGTGCACAGCCGGCTGGCGGTGTGGCGTGCGACACCTCGTACAACGACCTCAGAGCAGGCGAGACTACCCGCTGAATTTAAGCATATTACTAAGCGGAGGAAAAGAAACTAACAAGGATTCCCCCAGTAGCGGCGAGCGAACAGGGAAGAGTCCAGCACCGAACCCCGCAGGCTGCCGCCTGTCGTGGCATGTGGTGTTTGGGAGGGTCCACTACCCCGACGCCTCGCGCCGAGCCCAAGTCCAACTTGAATGAGGCCACGGCCCGTAGAGGGTGCCAGGCCCGTAGCGGCCGGTGCGAGCGTCGGCGGGACCTCTCCTTCGAGTCGGGTTGCTTGAGAGTGCAGCTCCAAGTGGGTGGTAAACTCCATCTGAGACTAAATATGACCACGAGACCGATAGCGAACAAGTACCGTGAGGGAAAGTTGAAAAGAACTTTGAAGAGAGAGTTCAAAAGTACGTGAAACCGTTCTGGGGTAAACGTGAGAAGTCCGAAAGGTCGAACGGGTGAGATTCACGCCCATCCGGCCACTGGCCTCCGCCCTCGGCAGATGGGGCCGGCCGCCCGCGCGGAGCAATCCGCGGCGGGGTCGTGTCCGGTTGCCTTTCCACTCGCCGCGGGGTGGGGCCGTTCCGGTGTGCGGTGGGCCGCACTTCTCCCCTAGTAGGACGTCGCGACCCGCTGGGTGCCGGCCTACGGCCCGGGTGCGCAGCCTGTCCTTCCGCGGGCCTCGGGTTCGCGTCTGTTGGGCAGAGCCCCGGTGTCCTGGCTGGCTGCCCGGCGGTATATCTGGAGGAGTCGATTCGCCCCTTTGGGCGCTCGGGCTCCCGGCAAGCGCGCGCGGTTCTTCCCGGATGACGGACCTACCTGGCCCGGCCCCGGGACCCCGCGCCGCTGTTGGCTCGGGATGCTCTCGGGCGGAATAATCGCTCCCGTCAGCGGCGCTTCAGCTTTGGACAATTTCACGACCCGTCTTGAAACACGGACCAAGGAGTCTAACATGTGCGCGAGTCATTGGGCTGTACGAAACCTAAAGGCGTAATGAAAGTGAAGGTCTCGCCTTGCGCGGGCCGAGGGAGGATGGGGCTTCCCCGCCCTTCACGGGGCGGCGGCCTCCGCACTCCCGGGGCGTCTCGTCCTCATTGCGAGGTGAGGCGCACCTAGAGCGTACACGTTGGGACCCGAAAGATGGTGAACTATGCCTGGCCAGGACGAAGTCAGGGGAAACCCTGATGGAGGTCCGTAGCGATTCTGACGTGCAAATCGATCGTCGGAGCTGGGTATAGGGGCGAAAGACTAATCGAACCATCTAGTAGCTGGTTCCCTCCGAAGTTTCCCTCAGGATAGCTGGTGCTCGTACGAGTCTCATCCGGTAAAGCGAATGATTAGAGGCCTTGGGGCCGAAACGACCTCAACCTATTCTCAAACTTTAAATGGGTGAGATCTCCGGCTTGCTTGATATGCTGAAGCCGCGAGCAAACGACTCGGATCGGAGTGCCAAGTGGGCCACTTTTTGGTAAGCAGAACTGGCGCTGTGGATGAACCAAACGCCGAGTTAAGGCGCCCGAATCGACGCTCATGGGAAACCATGAAAGGCGTTGGTTGCTTAAGACAGCAGGACGGTGGCCATGGAAGTCGGAATCCGCTAAGGAGTGTGTAACAACTCACCTGCCGAAGCAACTAGCCCTGAAAATGGATGGCGCTGAAGCGTCGTGCCTATACTCGGCCGTCAGTCTGGCAGTCATGGCCGGTCCTTGCGGCCGGCCGCGAAGCCCTGACGAGTAGGAGGGTCGCGGCGGTGGGCGCAGAAGGGGTCTGGGCGTGAGCCTGCCTGGAGCCGCCGTCGGTGCAGATCTTGGTGGTAGTAGCAAATACTCCAGCGAGGCCCTGGAGGGCTGACGCGGAGAAGGGTTTCGTGTGAACAGCCGTTTGCACACGAGTCAGTCGATCCTAAGCCCTAGGAGAAATCCGATGTTGATGGGGGCCGTCATAGCATGATGCGCTTTGTGCTGGCCCCCGTTGGGCGAAAGGGAATCCGGTTCCTATTCCGGAACCCGGCAGCGGAACCGATACAAGTCGGGCCCCTCTTTTAGAGATGCTCGTCGGGGTAACCCAAAAGGAC
>NW_025728488.1:0-2500 GCF_021461385.2 Schistocerca piceifrons | reverse complement strand
ACCTAACCCATGTTGTCCCCTAACCTAACCCATGTTGTCCCCTAACCTAACCCATGTTGTCCCCTAACCTAACCCATGTTGTCCCCTAACCTAACCCATGTTGTCCCCCTAACCTAACCCATGTTGTGCCCTAACCTAACCCATGTTGTGCCCTAACCTAACCATGTTGTGCCCTAACCTAACCCATGTTGTGCCTTAACCTAACCCATGTTGTCCCCTAACCTAACCCATGTTGTTCCCCTAACCTAACCCATGTTGTCCCCTAACCTAACCCATGTTGTCCCCTAACCTAACCCATGTTGTCCCCTAACCTAACCCATGTTGTGCCTTAACCTAACCCATGTTGTCCCCTAACCTAACCCATGTTGTCCCCTAACCTAACCCATGTTGTCCCCTAACCTAACCCATGTTGTCCCCTAACCTAACCCATGTTGTCCCCTAACCTAACCCATGTTGTCCCCTAACCTAACCCATGTTGTCCCCTAACCTAACCCATGTTGTCCCCTAACCTAACCCATGTTGTGCCCTAACCTAACCCATGTTGTCCCCTAACCTAACCCATGTTGTGCCTTAACCTAACCCATGTTGTGCCTTAACCTAACCCATGTTGTCCCCTAACCTAACCCATGTTGTCCCCTAACCTAACCCATGTTGTGCCTTAACCTAACCCATGTTGTGCCGTAACCTAACCCATGTTGTGCCTTAACCTAACCCATGTTGTGCCTTAACCTAACCCATGTTGTGCCTTAACCTAACCCATGTTGTGCCTTAACCTAACCCATGTTGTGCCTTAACCTAACCCACGTTGTCCCCTAACGTAACCCACGTTGTCCCCTAACGTAACCCACGTTGTCCCCTAACGTAACCCACGTTGTCCCCTACGTAACCCACGTTGTCCCCTAACGTAACCCACGTTGTCCCCTAACGTAACCCACGTTGTCCCCTAACGTAACCCACGTTGTCGCCTATCGTAACCCACGTTGTCGCCTAAACCTGCTCTGTAATTGTTATACGACTCGTTCAATTAGTGTAGTGTTGCCCACCCGCAACCCTCGCAATATAGTTCGCTACTCGCACTGCCCGCTCCCCTGTGTATCGCTTCATGTTAAACACCTTGCAAGTCTTGCTGACTTTCCACATGCTCCTGCTGTACACTGTAATGTGGATGGCAGCAGGGCGTACATGCCGCCCCCCCCCCCCCCCCACCTCTCCCCACGTCCCCACCTTGCCCCCTGCCTTCGCAAGGTGGTTGGTGACAAGTTTGCATGTTCAATGCCCTTCGCATGCGACGTACGCAGGCTACGTTGTGGTGCGGCCTGTGTCAACTGTCCGCTGATGTCGTACGCGTGAACCACAATCTGTACTGCACATTCGTCCTTATGTACTGAATGATACATCGTGGCACATGTGTGACCGTACAACGACTGCGCCCAAAAACGGCGGACCATACAGTGCAAATATTGTGCACGCAGCTTACGTGTCGTCTCCCTATGAGAGCTGGATTGCAGTGTGGTACGCCATAGAGACGTGTGGGAGGAACGGACGCCGTGGATGGCGATCAGCATGAGCTGTCTGTTGATGTATTCGGACCTAGTCGTCTCTCCTCACACACCGTGATGGCATGGTGCAGCGCGTTCCATATCTGCGACATGCTACAGAAGCCGGTTGACAGTCGTTCGAGCAATGGACATCGCATACGTACGGGGGCCACCTTCCACGTATTGTCTAGGCGTGCACATTTTGTTGCGTGTATGTGGGCAGACGTAGTGTGGCGTGACACCTGACACAGGCATGCAATAATGGTTGAAGTTGCAAATGGCGATGGACGCCTACGTTTTCTGGTGAAGTTACGCAAATGAAGAAATGGTAACCCGTTGTGGTGCGGTTGTTCTCGCTAGGGGTGAATCGGTGATGGCGACGATAGGTTGAGGTACTAACCGGTTGTTCCAGCGATACCCACCATGCCGACGAAACTGAACGGCATCTGGGTGTGAAGCGATACGCGGCGGTGGCTGGGTGGGACCGTCCCCGGCCGGTGAGGGGGGCGCCTCCCGGCGTGCTGGCCGCGCGGTGCGTGGGCGCACGCGCTACAGCCGGCTGGTGGGGGCGGCCAGTGGCAGGCGCGCCGGCCGACGGACGCGGCAGGCGTCGCAGCTGCGCGCCGGCGCACCCTGCGCGCGGCGCCGTGCGGCCAAAGTAGGTCCTCGCGGGGCCCGGTGCGAAGCGCGGTGGGACATCTGCAGTGTGCTGGTCCGATTGAGGACTGTGTGCGTTGAGGATGCGCCGCCGCCGGCGCTCGGCGCCGCGACGCCGTCTGCTGCTCGGTCGCCCCAGCGGTTCTCGCTGGTGGTTTGTATCGCAGCTGTGCGGATGTGTTGGCGTGTGCGCTGTGCTGGGAGAGTTCGCTTCGGCACCCAAGTGGGGCTTTTGTCCTTCTGTGGCGCTGGCGTTGGAGCTGCCGGTCACCGTAGGTGGCGCGTGTTGTCTCCCGCCGGCAATG
>NW_025728487.1:0-45757 GCF_021461385.2 Schistocerca piceifrons | reverse complement strand
TTTTGAAATAAAAATTATTATTGGGGAACTTGTTGGAGAATAATTACAATAAATAAAATTGTTCATTATCTAATGATTATATTAATTAACAGTATACCTTATTCACCATCTTGACCAGTGTTGCCGACCGCCTACATCACACAACCGCACTCGGCTGCTACTACTGACCGACCGCTCTGCATGACGACTATTAGCGTACTGCACGCGACGACTACTGACAGAGTACAGCCCTCAACTAGACAGACCTACAGACTCGCAACGACCGACCGACTGACTGACTGACTGACTGAGAACCGCTCGCAACACTCGCGCGGTCCAGCGCAAACTCTCTGGTCACAGATGCTACAATGTCTCGCCATCGCTGCTATGTTACATACGTGTTTCAGTGTCTTTTTCATTGGGGTGACGATCTTTGGCTCTTTTTATTCTGAATACAGGGCCAAAGGTCAACGCTGCTGCCCTTATACAATTTATCAGGTTTCATTATGTCTGTTGCAATGTTACATACGGTTCATTCTTTCATTAATATTATCGTTGGGTTTGTTTTGTAGGGACGTTAACATTCTGGCACATTTCTATTATCATCGGACTCTCTGCTATTTGTGCAGGGAGGTTATACCTGGGTCCATTTCCATTTCCATTTACATTCTAATATTGATAGACTTTTTGTTTTCTTTTTTGTTTCTTGTTGTTTTTCCTTCTTTTTTTTGTTGTTTTTTTTTTTTGTTTGTTTTGTTTTTCCCGCTCT
The DNA here is from genome assembly GCF_021461385.2 of Schistocerca piceifrons. Classification (NCBI taxonomy): domain Eukaryota; kingdom Metazoa; phylum Arthropoda; class Insecta; order Orthoptera; family Acrididae; genus Schistocerca; species Schistocerca piceifrons. The sequence goes on along the minus strand of NW_025728487.1, from coordinate 45,009 downwards.
CACCACCACCGCCGCATCACGCCTCCCGTTTTCTTGGTTTCTTTTCTGTTCTTCAACTGCTTCAACATCACCGCGCCCCATTTCCACACCACAGCCATCAGCCTCCAAGACGGGCAGGCGCAGTGTGCCATTTCCGGCGCACAAGCACACCCGTACGGTACTCTCCTCGCCCCCACGCCACCAACAACACAGCGACCACGCGGCTGTCAGGCACGGCACGGCACGGCACGGCACCGGCGAAATGCGCCGCCCCCGCCCCTCCGCGCATCCGTCCGTCTCGCCACGTTCACTGACAGCCGCGTCTGCGGCTACACCACGACAACCACAACACAACACCGCTCCCCTCCCTGGCAACTCATTGTTTTTCTCCTCCTCTTTTGCACAAACCACAACGCCGAGCACAGGCGCAAGCCACCCACACCGCGCCCCTCCCCGTCCCGCCTTTCTTTGGCCGCCGCTCCTCGTTTGCCCCCTCCCATCTCCCGAAATGCCATGCCAGCAGCGTTACGCATGCCCCTCCCCTGTCCACACAACACTACCGCCAAACGAACAGCCTTCCGGGCCACATGCAGGGCACGCCCACCTCCAAACACTGCCAATTCACGGACGCACACACACACACACACTTTCTCGACACCTTTCTGTACGGAGGGTGCGTCATCTCGACCGTGACAGAGTGACGCCAACTATCGACGATCCATTTCCCCCCACTGGTGAAACATGTCCACTAACACCTACATACATCATTCAAGTACACAGACAATAGCATACACACAATGGGAGGGCACACGAACATGGACGGCACGGCACTGTCATACACTCTTCCTCACAACCATATCAACAAACGTTACGTACATCCGGGAAAGCGAAAGCGAAAGCGAAAGCAAAAGCAAAAGCAAAAGCAAAAGCAAAGCCCAATGCAGCCGTCAAAGGTAACGTTCACCACGGCAGACACTTGCAGCCGCGCCGCCGTTAAACGCATTTCAGTGCGGCTCCAATACGCCTCCGACACGGGAACGTTCCGTTGCTCTACGAATGCGTTTCTCCCCTTTTTCCCTTCCTCTCTCTTTTGCCCCCCCTCCTTGCACTCTTGCCTCATTCCTCACGTTCTGCCCAGACATTCGACCGATCAAAGTCAACCTTTCGTCACCGTTCTCAGCGCGACGGTGTACAACAGTATGACGGGTGTGCCCAAGACTTCGGTTCAGTTGCGTGACGCCGGTCTATCGCGCCGATCGACAGTTACTCAGGGGGCGACGGATCGGACCACGTCACCGACACACAAAACACTTTCAAACAAACACATACATACCGGATGGACACAGACAAACACGTGTACAGACATTCGCCAAACAAACGACGACCGCCGCCGCCGCCGCCGCCGCCGCCGCCGCCGTCTAGCGTCGCGCTTACTGTACTGCACTGGACACGCGTGCATCTTGAATGACGACATCGGTGTGCGTGCGTCGTACGCAATCAGTCAGACACGGCTATCAAAAATCAGAGTCGAATGGTACATCATCGTGCGTGTCGCCGTACACGTACAGTACAATACAACAACAATGCGTCTTAATGGCACGTTCAATTTCAACGTCACTCACACACCTCCACGCTGCAGTTACGTCGCACCATTGTCAAACTCGGCGTACAGCAAAGGGAATAGTGGGCGGCAAAAAAAAACCAAACAAAAACATTTCACATTTCACCCTCGCCATGTATGATGTGCAAAAACAAACCCGCAAACGGCCGTCGTTACGGTGACACAAAAGTCGCCGATCGCACTGTCCCCCCTCGCAGACAGGTAACACACACACACCACCACCAATGGGTCAAAACCACTCCAACGAGGCGTGCCACCATTCCACGCCACGGCGACCAACCTCGTGGCCGTCCCCCGCAACACGCTTTGACGCGCCCCCCCCCACCCACAATCAAAATGCACACATACATCACAGCCGTCCACACAAACAACAACAACAACAATTCCGCCCTTCCGCAAAAGGCAAGTTGGTGGCCCTGAAAAGGGCCGTTTTGCCGCTCTCGCAACGGAGGAGCCTTCTCCATCCTTCCTTCCACTCCAGAGCCACCTCCTTACTTGGAGCTCGTGTACTTGGTCACCGCCTTCGTGCCCTCGCTCACGGCGTGCTTGGCCAGCTCGCCAGGCAGCAACAGCCGCACAGCGGTCTGGATCTCGCGGGACGTGATGGTCGAGCGCTTGTTGTAGTGCGCCAGGCGAGAAGCCTCGGCCGCAATGCGCTCGAAAATGTCGTTCACGAAGCTGTTCATGATGCTCATCGCCTTCGACGAGATGCCCGTGTCAGGGTGCACCTGCTTCAGCACCTTGTAGATGTAGATGGCATAGCTCTCCTTCCTCTTGCGCTTCTTCTTCTTGTCGCCCTTCGAAATGTTCTTCTGCGCCTTGCCAGCCTTCTTGGCGGCCTTCCCGCTAGTCTTGGGCGGCATCTCGAACGAACGTACGGCAGCAGCAACACCAGTAGCAAGCGCTCCGCTCTAGTCAGCGTCTCCCCACACAGTGGCACCCGCCGCCAGCCGCCGCCGCACCTTTACCAGCTCGCCCTGTTGCGGCCGCCGACCAATGGGGCGCGCGCGCAACCGGCCGCCGCACCCGAGCCCATAAAGCACCCCCACCCCGGCTGCATTCGCTGCGTGGCAGTCTGGCATCGAGCATCATCTCTGTCAGTCTGTGACACAAAGCCATAGGCCCCCGCTTGTACGGGTGACAAACAAGGGGTGATCTCGGATGCGTTTTTATTAAAACGTAGACGGGCACTCATTACGAACTGGCACCAGCACCTAAGACGGCGTCTGGTGGGCAAAACTTGTCGTTGTGTTTGGCGGACTGTTGTTGGCGCGGTTTGGTGCGCGCCTTCTTGTTGTCGCGCGCCGTTTTCCCGGCCACGTCGAGCGCCTCAGCCGCACAGGTACTCCTGCTGCCGCAGAGAATAGCTCTGCTCCTCCTAAGTTAGGGCATATCGCACGTCAGGGCCTGGTCGATGGCCAGTTACCCGCGCGTGACAGGCTTGTTAGGGTCAGAACAACCAGCTGGAAACCTAACGGTGCCAACCAAGGCGGTGACTGACATTCCCTTGGCAGCCTCCCGTTTTCGTCCGGACATGGAGCAAATGACACAGTCCCCAGTGGTCCTCACGGTCACAAGGAACACAGAAACGCCTGGCAGCTACGCGGTCCAAAGGACTGACCATACGGACTGCCAGGTCGAAATCAGCCCTAAGTCCAAGCTTTTACTGGCTAACGCCATCGCGGGACTTACGGGCAAGGATAGGAAAAAATACGAGCGACGCCTCGAAAGAGCGCTGAAACCAAAAAAAACCGCAGAACAAACACCAACACCCACAAGACCACCGAAATCGAGCAGTGGACCGCGGCAAATAAAGACCTCCACGAAAAAACCGCGCGGCTCCCCAAAAAGCAGAAAACAGAAGCAGACAGATACACGGACTCGCAAACGTAAAATATCACACCTGCCAGCAGACCCGAGCGCGGAGCAGCAGGTCGCACAAGCGAGTGCTGAACTACACCAAACAAAGGCGGCCACCCACCCCGGCGGCGGGGGGGGCGACCGCCCGCGCGAACAAAGCCCTCAGGTATGCAGCCGGCTGCCCGACCCGGCCGAGTCACCCGACCACGCGCAGGAGCGGAGCTGTACAGGACGCGAGCCGCGTGGCGACGCGCCGGCCGTGGCGGCACGGGCGACCAGCGGGCCGAAGTACGATGAAGTGGCCGAGGCCGCGGGGCCGCAACGGGCCGCCACGACGGACGTCGAAGAGCTAGCCCACGCCGACGTGAACACAACAGACGCAGACGAGGATGGCTTCATACTCGCCAGAAAAACAGTCAGTCGACTCACCATTCCCGTCACACACACACCAGTCACAACACACAATAGGTACAACATAATAGATGAACAAAACACAGAGACAACGGCACCAGACACAACAGCTACTAACAACACAAAAACAACAGAGGAAGAGGCGACAAAGTACAGAATTCCCCCACTAGTAGTTCATTACGACCAATCGTATAAAATTATCCATGACCTGATTAAACAAACCGTAGGAGACGGAAAATTTAAGGTAAAAACTACAGGGGAAGATAAAATAAAAGTAACGCTACACACAGTTGACGAATACAAAAACGTCAAACAAATGTTACAAAACCACAAAGTCCACTACTATACGTTTCCAATAGCGGCTAAGAAACCCATTAAGGTAGTGTTCCGCGGCATGCCGCATAAAACTAACACAGCCGATATCAAAACATACCTCGAGGAACAAGGCTTCGAGGTAAGCACGGTGGCAAAAACCCACCCAAAAAGGCCATGGCCCCTACATACAGTCATCCTCCCTGACTCAGCCCAGAACAGGAAGATTTGGGAGGTAGAGAGAATCCTGGCAGTGGAAGTAACTCCCGAAAAACTGAAGAAGAAATCAGGGCCAGGTAGATGCTTCAACTGCCAGGAAATAGGACACCTAGCAAGGGATTGTGGCATGCCAATGAGATGCGTCAGATGCGGAGATCCCCACACATACGACGAATGCAGGGTGCCTAGGGGGGAGGGCAAGGAATCGTGCTGCAACTGCAGAGGAGCACACCCTGCCAGCTACCTAGGGTGCCCTGCATATCGGCACGCCAGGGATCGCCACAGGGGAAAACAAACCTACGGTGACCGCTCTCAAAGACCGGCAAATAAAACGGCACCCCAACAACCGCCCCCTTACCGACAATTTAGACAGCCATCAACGAGAGTGTACGCATCGCGTACATACTCAGCAACCGTAGGCGACCCCAACAAACCACCCGACCCAAACCAGGTTCCTGGAGACGGAGAACTGCCTAGGGAAGCCCCCCAGCGCCCCCCCAAGCCCAGTCTGCATCAATCAACCGAGGACGCCACTATTCAGGGACTCGCCTCGTCGATCAAAATGCTGCAAGAACAGATGACCCACTTGGTCAACGTTCTTGCCAGCATCACGCGCCTTCCAGCCGAACTCGCTTCGGCAGTCGAGCAGTCGCAGCACACAGCGACTACCACCGGAAACCCCAATCCCCACCATGGATAGACGACCTAATATACAAGGTCTTAAAATCTGCGTCTTCAACGCTGACGGTCTATTCAATCAAGTCCTCGAATTTAGAGAATTCATAAAAGAGGAAAACATTGACGTATGCCTAGTAGCCGAAACACACCTTAAACCAGGGGTAAGGGCATCTGTACCAAATTACAATTGTTACAGACGCGATCGGCCCACTGCAGGAGGCGGGGTCGCAGTATACGTCAAACGAGGCATAGAACACCACCGGGTGTACCCACCAGCAACCCAACAGATAGAAACGGTTGCAATACAAATAGCCACCGTAACAGGACCCCTCACAGTCGTTGCAGCCTACCGCCCCCCTTCCCCAACGCTTGAAGAGGACGATATAGCTGCACTAAGCCAAATAAGAGGCAAGCTCCTAATAGGAGGAGACCTCAACGCCAAACACGCAGACTGGCACTCAAGAGTAAGTAATAGAGCTGGTCGACAACTGCAACGACTCGCGCGCACGCATCAGTTCCAAGTGTGGGGCCCAGAGGAACCCACCCACTTCCCGAAAAACGGGAACAGGGCGGACGTCCTCGACATTGCCCTCACAAAACACATTATGGGTTTTGTGTCCGCTAGTTCAATGAACAGAATGTCGTCGGACCACAACCCTGTTATTCTTGAGGTCGATATGGGAGAATGGCTCTCTATCCCACAGCTAAGAACCTCACACAAACACACAAATTGGGAACAGTTCCGCGCCAATATAGCTACAGAACTGGCCCAAGCCCTGCCTCCAACAGCAGACACTGTCGAGCAAACGCTGGAAGACCTCACGAAAGCGATCCTGCAAGCAGCTGAGGAAGCAACGCCTGCGCCAGCGGGTCTCCCCCGCCCCAGGCAACTTCCCCAGCACCTGCTTGCACAAATAAGGCACAAAAACAGGATCGCCAAAGAGTGGAAACTCACAGGCAACAGAAACACAAGGAGGCTGCTCAACAGACTACAAAGAGAGTTGAAAGTTGCGCTCACTGAGCACCGCAACCAGCAATGGTCCGAAAGACTATCAACTCTCAACTTAAAAGACCACAGTCTATGGCAAGCTACAAAACAGTTCACGAAAAGACGCGCAAAAATGCCGCCTCTGCACGGCGAACGTGGACTGCAGTTCAGCGCCGTAGACAAAGCAAACGCGCTAGCCGACGTGTTCGAGAAACAATTCACGCCAGCAGAGGCACAGGACAGGGAACACGTCGAAACAGTTCGCAGACAACTGGCCACCTTTTTAGCAGCAGAAGACGAAGATGAATACACGCCACTCTTCAGCCCTGAAGACGTGGCAGGAGCCATCAAGTCACTGCCAATAAAAAAGGCACCAGGCCACGACCAGCTCACCAACGAACTCCTCAAACATATCCCGCCACTGGCAATAACCCACTTAGCTGATATCTTCAATGAAATTACGCGATCACAAAAATTCCCGACCCAGTGGAAACACGCAGAAGTAGTCGCGATCGCAAAACCAGGGAAAGACCCGGTGTTCCCGCAGCACTACAGACCAATTAGTCTCCTGCCCACCCTCAGCAAACTGTACGAGCGCCTCCTCTTAACGCCGATTCAAGATCACATCAGAAGAGAGCAAATTATGCCAAAATTTCAATTCGGTTTCCAGCAACAACACTCAGCCCCCCAACAAATAATGAGGGTAGTTGAAGCAGCTACAGAAAGCTTCAACCGAAAGGGCTACTGCGGGATTGTCTTATTAGACGTCGCCAAGGCTTTTGATTCAGTCTGGCACACCGGAATCTTGCACAAAATGTACACCCAAGGCTTCCCAGGGACGATAGTAAAACTTATACAGAGCTATCTAACCAGTAGGACATTCTCCGTTAAGATCGATAGATCACAGTCGAGCAGGAGAAGAATACGCGCTGGAGTGCCCCAAGGGTCCGTACTGGGTCCTACCCTGTACAACCTTTACACAGCCGACATCCCTGTAACGCAGCACGTCCAAACAGCGCAATATGCAGACGACACCGCTTTCTTCTCCTGCTCCACGAACAGGAACCTGGCAACGAGGAGACTGCAAACAGCACTAAATAGGACTGACTCATGGGCCAAGAAATGGCGCATCTCATTGAACACTGAAAAGACCCAGGCACTAATGATAACAAGACGCATCGGGAAACGCCGCCCCCTAAGAAGACCCATCCAACTGCTGCAGCTACAAGGGCAAAATCTCCCCTGGAGAAACACGGCGAGATACCTCGGTGTGACACTGGACAAGCGACTAACTTGGAAGTGCCACATCGAGGAACTCCGCAAGAAAGCCCTTGGGAGGATGCAAGTCCTCTATCCTATATTGAATGAACACAGTTCACTAGACCCCAGCACCGGAGTAGCGGTCTATAGAAGCCTTATTAGGCCGATACTGGAATACGCATGCCCCGTATGGGGCTATGCAGCCAGATCGACGATAGACCGACTACAAAAAATTCAAAACAGAGCTCTCCGGAGAGCCCTACACGTACCTCCACGATTCCCCACAGCAGATCTACATGCTGCTGCGGATATCGAAACACTCCACACACGGTTCCGACACCTGGCAGAACAGTTTTACGCCACAGCCGGCACCGCACAAAACCAGCTCATCAATACACTAGGTCAATACGACCAAAGAAATGACAAATACAAGAGACCAAGATCAATACTCTCCTGAGTAAAGAAAGAGAATTACACACCTCTCACCAAAACAGCAACACAAAAGTACAGTATATACCAACACACCAAGTCAAAGTGAAGGAAATGTCCCCAAGGGACAACAACCTTCCCCGCAACACTTCCAATTGGAGGAAGAAATTAGAGAGGAATGTGTGTGCTGCGCCGGCACGCACTCCGCTGCTCGACTCGCTGCCGCTCGCACCGGTCGTTTTCGTTTCCGTTTCGTGTGCACCGTCGCTAGCCCATCGCCATGTCCGGACGCGGAAAGGGAGGCAAAGTCAAGGGCAAGTCAAAGTCCCGCTCAAGCAGGGCTGGGCTCCAGTTCCCGGTCGGCAGAATCCACCGCCTCCTGCGCAAGGGAAACTACGCAGAGCGCGTCGGCGCCGGGGCGCCCGTCTACCTCGCCGCCGTCATGGAGTACCTCGCGGCTGAGGTGCTCGAGCTGGCCGGAAACGCGGCCCGCGACAACAAGAAGACGCGCATCATCCCGCGCCACCTGCAGCTTGCCATCCGCAACGACGAGGAGCTCAACAAGCTCCTGTCGGGCGTCACCATCGCACAGGGTGGTGTCCTGCCCAACATCCAGGCCGTCCTGCTGCCAAAGAAGACCGAGAAGAAGGCCTAAAGGAGGCCAAGGCAATCGCAGCGCCGCGTGCTCCCCTGCACGCAACGCGCTTTGCCGGCTCGGCTCGGCCCGGCCCACAACAATCGGCCCTTTTCAGGGCCACCACACAAACCTACGTCCAAAGCAAAATTTCAGTCGTCCTCGCCGCACCTTGTTTTGTTTTAACTTTGCACTTTCACAGCACAGCCGCCGCCGGCGCACGTCCGCCATCTTGTCGTCCACACAGCCCGTGTGGCCCAACAAACACACACACACACATTCATTTTGCACGGTCGCAGTCGCCTTCCAAACGACAACGGCAGCAATAATGACCATTGTTACAGGGAGGCGTGTCGACACACCGCCCTCCACTCCCGCGCGCAACGGCCGTCGACACGAACGAAACAGCTGATCCGGCCGCCTGTGCCCACACGCCTTGCCTCGGAAACCCCAACGCCGCCGCAAACACACAGAGCCAAACCACGCAAGCAAATAATCACCGCCTCTCGCACAACAACACACAGCCCGCCATCTCCGTCGCGATCGATACAACGACACACAATAACAAACACAAACGAAGCAGCTCCCACACACAGCCAGCCACATGACACGTTTCCTTTCCTTCTCCCCTCCCAGTCACATCACGTCGCTCAAACGGAAAGAAAGAAACAAACAAACAACACAGACTCTTTCGCACTTTTCAACTTCCGAACAGTGTGGTGGCCCTGAAAAGGGCCGTTTTCTAGTCTCTCCCACCCACAAGCACGGCCGCGGGAAGGCCAGCGCCCGCTGCGACGCAGCCTAACCGCCGAAACCGTACAGGGTGCGCCCCTGCCTCTTCAGGGCGTACACCACGTCCATGGCCGTCACAGTCTTGCGCTTGGCGTGCTCAGTGTACGTCACCGCGTCGCGGATCACGTTCTCCAGGAACACCTTCAGCACCCCGCGGGTCTCCTCGTAGATCAGACCAGAGATGCGCTTCACGCCGCCCCTGCGAGCCAGGCGGCGGATGGCGGGCTTCGTGATGCCCTGGATGTTGTCGCGCAACACCTTGCGGTGCCGCTTGGCGCCACCCTTGCCGAGCCCCTTTCCTCCCTTGCCGCGGCCTGTCATCCTTCCTTCCTCGGGCAAAGCAAAACGTGCACAAACAGCAGCTGCAGCGGCTGGCGAGTCGGCTACGGTCTGCGCCCAGCGCGCCCGCCGCCCCCCTATATAGACTCTGGCCCGCCCTCCCCCCACCACGCGCAACCGAGGGCATATAAGCGCAGCACGGAGGCGCGCGGGCCCGTTGTCAAGGCAGCACCGGACGCCGCGCCGCACCTAACCTCCACGCACGCCGCTCCGCTACCGCTATGGCCCGCACAAAGCAAACGGCCCGCAAGTCCACCGGCGGAAAGGCGCCGCGCAAACAGCTCGCCACCAAGGCGGCGAGGAAGAGCGCGCCCGCCACCGGAGGCGTCAAGAAGCCCCACCGCTACAGGCCGGGCACCGTCGCCCTGCGAGAAATCAGGCGCTACCAGAAGAGCACAGAGCTGCTCATCCGCAAGCTGCCATTCCAGCGCCTAGTGCGCGAGATCGCCCAGGACTTCAAGACCGACCTGCGCTTCCAGAGCTCCGCAGTCATGGCCCTGCAGGAGGCCAGCGAGGCCTACCTCGTCGGCCTCTTCGAAGACACCAACCTGTGCGCAATCCACGCCAAGCGCGTCACCATCATGCCCAAGGACATCCAGCTCGCGCGCCGCATCCGCGGCGAGCGCGCCTAAACCGCGCCGCGGCACCGCACCGCACAAACAAAAACGGCCCTTTTCAGGGCCACTAACATCTCTCCGTCGCGAGCAAACTTTGTCGGTCGCCTGCCTCTCGCCCCGCAACCCAAAAACAACAACCACCACTTCCCGTCCGTCCGCCACACCCGCTCACTCTGCCTGCCTGCTTAGCAGCGCGCAACAATCACACATCATCCCTCCCCGGCGCTCAAAGCGCACAATACCCAACGGCCGACGTCACACCGCACGGGTGGCTGGCCGGCCGGCCGCCGCTTTCGTTTCGAAAACACAAAAACAAACCCGCACTCCACTCCGACGGCCAACGGCCAGGCAGGCGCGCTCGCTCGCTCTACACGCCACCGAAATCCCCGCCGACTCCTTCCACATCTCAACGTGCCCCCCGTTGCAAAACATAACACACACACACACACACAAAGGAACAAAACAACAAAGACCAGACACGACTAGACAAGACAGACATCCGAGAAGAACGAACGCAGGCAAGCCAACCAACGTATTCAAACAAAACAACGTGACAGAAAACCAACCGTCGGCCGCCGCCACAAACACGGCGACAATCAACAACAACACCGCTTACCGCTACCGCCGCCCACACCCGCCACCGACCCCCGCAATCCAACCACCACGGCACGCAAACAGCATCCCCACGGGCATACAGAAACGCCAGACAGACAGACACCCACACCAAACGCAACACGACAATCAAAACCTTCCCCGACGTGCTTTGATGGCCCTGAGAAGGGCCGTTTTGGGCCGCGCGTCTCTTGCGCGCCACTAGACGACGACGGGGGGTGGGGACGACGGAGTCAAGCGCCAAACCCTTCCTTTCTCCCATCTCTTTCTCCTCTACTCTACTTCTTCTTCTTGGGCGAAGCCTTCGCCTTAGACGGCGTCGTCGCCTTCTTCGGGCGCGGCGCCTTCGGCTTCTTCGTCGGAACCTTGGCGGCCTTCTTCGCCTTCGACGGCGACTTGGCCTTGGCCGGCTTGGCCGCAGCCGCCTTCTTCGCACCCGCGGGAGCGGCCGACGCCGCAGACGCCTTCTTGGCGGCGCCCGCCTTCCGACCGGTCGCCGCCTTCACGCCACCAGCCTTCTTTGCGCCGGCCGCACGGGCGCCCTTCTTCTCCTTGCTGGCCGGAGCGGCGCGCTTCTTCTTGGCACCGCCAGCACGAGCCTTGCCGCCCTCGGCCGCCCCCCCGCCGCCGGCGCCGGCAAGCTTGAACGAGCCGGACGCGCCCTTCCCCTTCGTCTGCACCAGCTCGCCCGCCACGACGGCCGACTTGAGGTACTTCTTGATAAACGGCGCCAGCTTCTCCGCGTCCAGCTTGTAGTGCGCGGCAATGTACTTCTTGATCGCCTGCAGCGACGACCCGCCGCGCTCCTTCAGACTCTTGATGGCGGCCGTCACCATCTCAGAGGTGCGCGGGTGCGCAGGCTTGGCGCGCGGCTTCTTCGCAGACGACGCAGACTTGGCCTTCTTCGTAGTGCCGGTGGCGGCGGGTGCCGCAGCAGTCTCGTTCGTAGCCGCCTGATCTGCCATTTCGACGACGCGCGTAACACACAGCGAGAGCGAGAGCGAGAGCGAGCGGGACGGCAGGCAGGCACGCAAGCACAGCACAGCAGCAGAGCAGAGAATCACAAGGCCCAGCCAGTGTCGCGGGCGGGCGCGGACGGCCGAGAGAGCGGCCGCCACTCTGCGCGCCGCCGCGCCGCGCCTCCCGCGCTTGCTACCGCCCAACGTCCGACAGCCTGTGCGGAGCAGCCCCAAACCTGCGCCACAACCGCCCGCGCCTTTCAAACCACCGAGGATGGGGCTACACACAGCCACACCACAGTCGCCAACCAGTCGCCACGGCAGCGCCGCAAACCACGGCCAAACTGCAGCTACCGCGCGCTACAGCCTGGGTCGGCCCGCCGAGAATCGCCGCCCCCGCCCAAATGCCGCCCCCACAGCCCCAGCCGACGACCCGCCACAATGGCCAAACCTTCGGCAAAACTCCCACACCGTCGCCGCGGCAGCCCGGCCAGCGCGGCCGGCGCCACAGCCACACAAGCCGAGGCGTGCGGCGATGACGGCCGTGCAAACGCGCCTCCGCCGCCCCATCGCCTTCCGTCGCCCTCCCGCCGTTTCCCGATCGGCCCGCAGCCGTCGGGCCACATCGCGCGCCGTCCTCCTCCTCTCGCCCGCCAACATTCACAGCCGTTTATCAACAATTGCCCGCCGCAAACGGACGCCGCCTGCGCAACAGGCGCCGCCGCCCCTCGCCGCTTCCGACCCAACCCCTCGACCGAGGCAAACCGCAATCCGAATCTACAGACCAACCCAATCTGCCGTCAGCACACACGACAGCCGACCTTACACGTTACGCGTTACACATTACGTTTACACGTCTAGGTTAGGTTAGGGTTAGGTGGACGTGGGTTAGGTTAAGGGGACTTGGGTTAGGTTAAGCGTCAAACTTAGGTTAAGCATTCAAACACGTCAGGCGTCAGAGGTTAGGTTAGGTTACACGTTAGGTTAAGGGGTCAGTGCTAGGTTAAAAAAAAGCGTTCAAACGTGAGGCGTCAGCCGGACAGCTTACCTTACGTAGACGTTAGGGGCTCACAGGCTGAGCTCACCTCGCCACACCACAGGTTAGGTTCGGTTCGCTCGGCTCAGCGTAAAGCGCCGAGGTCAGGGTTACGTTCGTTCACCTTCGGGCGCCACACTTTCGGTTGAAAGGTCGCGACGGGACGACGTCGGCAGGCACGCCGCAAACGAACAAAAACGTACAGACGACGTCGAAAACCGCCGACAGACGGGGGAGCAGCACGACCACGACCAGATACCGAGCGCGAACGAGACACACGCGAACCACCCCCACCGGCCAAAGGGCACCACACAACAACCCAGAGCACCACGTGTCGACACCAGAGCAACCCGCCGCTCACGCGACATGGCTGGCACCGAAGGGCAACCGCCCGCAACTGCGCTTTCCGCGCCGGCCCGGATGCACGTCGTGCTACAACAACACCACTACCGTACACAGCCGCTGTTCACAACATCACTATCATGCGCGCCCGCGGCTCGCCGCCGTCGCAGTCGCAGCCCCAACGCCAGCACTTTTGCACCACCATTCACACGCACCGCAACACAGCTCGCCGACACAGCCGAACAAAACAAACACCACACAACAACAGCAACAACGCCGCCGCCTCTACTTGTGCCGGCGACCCACCCCGCCGATGGCGCACCTTTCGCCAGCCGGCAATCGACACACACGCACCCACCCACCCCCCGGGGCCCAGTGCAAAAAAAAAACACACAAAAACAAAAAAACCAAACAAAAACAAAACGACACGGGAAGCCCACACCGCCACTTCGCGCGCACGCCACCAACCAGTCGTCGTCTCAAAATAACAAACACAAAAAAAAAATAAACTAACAACTAGGGCAACACGAAACAAAAAACGCCTCGCACGAACCGCCCACAAAAAGGACAAGCACACGCACAGCCTCTGCTGACGACCACGACGCAGCGGCACGCTGCTCCTGTCCCGCGCCCCGCGCCCCACTCGAGTCACAACTCACGCGACACCGTCAACGACGGGCTCGCTTCCCGCAACCTACCACCTTTCCGCCACGACGCACAGCCCCAGCCCCACCCGACGACGCGCCCGTGGCAACGACTGCACTTTCACCACCGCCTCCCCCTTCCCCCCCAAAACACACACACACACACACACACACACACACACACACACACAGCCAGCCAAAAACGCACTCGCGACCCACACATGCACACGCCAACCAGTCAACGTCGACAACCACACGCAAGGCTCGAAACGAAACCGGCGTCCTTCCACGTTGCCATCAAGCTACGCGACACAAGACACAAGGAACCAACACAACAGCCGGCCCCACTAATTCCCCACTCTCACGCCGCAAAAAGCACACCGAAACCGCCAAACGCACGCACATTCCCCTTCGCACTGACACCGACCGGCTCGCTACCACACACCTCTCGGCAGCCGTTTCACGCCAATTCGCCACACCGCCCACACAGTCGACAAGCGCCCGCCCTGTACGGCACACGCAACGACGCAGCGCAGCAAAGGGCGCCCGCAACACATACCTCTCCTCCCCCTCTCTCTCTCTCTCCGCCGCCCGACGCGCCAACCGCCACACCACACCGCCAGCCACTCGCAAATTGTGCACTGCCACCAGCCACACGTCCAACACGCCGCGCCGCCTCCGGCCACCCGCCAGGGGGCGCTCACGTCCGCGACAACAGCGCGGCCCGCCGGGCCGGGCCGGGCCGGGCCGAACCGAACCGAGCCGCCGCTGCTCTGCACTCGGCACGGCCACACCCTGCTGCAGACCGGGCTCGTCTCTCTGTACGCGTCTGCCTGCGCATCAACACAACACGACCTTTTTTTTTTCCTCTCTCTACCGCCATCCCTTCTTCTCGCGTTTTACTCGTTGTTGCAGCAGCGGCGCACACCTACACATCCACAGCCCCAGCCGAGCCGAGCCGGCCTCACCTCAGGGCCCGCCGCCAGCGTCTCCTCCTCGGGCACAGGTGCGGTGCTGTGGCCGCCCATCCAACCGCATTGCTGGCCGTCCAGCCGCCAGGCGTTCCCACTGCCGCGAGCCACGCCGCGCACCGACCCTGCTGCAGAAAACGAAGCATAGCCAGAGACCGACCGATACACAAAGCAAGCCGTCGCCTCGCCTCTTGTCCTTCCTGCCTTCCTTCCGCCCCCGCCCTTCTCACACCACCGCCTCTCCACTTTCGCCCCCCCCTCCTCCTTTTTTTTTTTTTTTTTTGTTTTCTTCTTTCTTTCTTTCTTTCTTTCTTTGGCCCTCTCTCCTTCCCGCCATGGCGGTTACGGCACCGCCTGCAGCGGCAGATTTTGTGCGCCCACACGCCTACTCCTACCACCATTAACCTCGCCCTGCCCTGCCCATCAACGTCGCAGTCGAACCGACGCTTGCCAACACACTGCCGACGTTCCTTTCTCTTTTCGGCCTACGCCCATTACGCGCCGCCGCCACAGCACCTTCCCTTCCCACAACACACCGACGTCATCACACGCACCCAAAACAGGGGCCACGACCGTGTTCCTCGCCCACTCCCGTCCCGCACGGTACGCACATTCCCAACTATTACCGCGCACCCTCCCTTTCCAATCTGTGTGTCTCTGTGTCTGTGTCCTGTCCGCGCGTGACGCCTCTCAACATCCGCCGTCCCCCGTCCCGTTTTCGCCCCCATGCCGTCGTCGCGCCGCCTCCTCCCCGTCCACCGCCGCCCCTGTCCGCCCCGCACCACACCATACACCGCTGCTTGTCCCGACCGTTGCCACCAAAGGCGCCGACCGCAAACGCGCCACGCCGCAGCCCCCGTGCGTCTCGCGCTCGCTTGCATCTCCGTGCCGACGCTGCCTCTCTTCCCGCTCGCACTCGACCTCGACAACACAGTCTTTGGCTCCGCCACTGCGTGTTCCGGTGGTACGCACGCTGCAACACGTATGTATTCATTACCAGAGCGATGGCGAGGCATGACAGCATCTCTGTCTGACCAGAGAGTTATTTATCGTTGCTAGTCGGCGCTTGGACCGCGCCAGACGACAGTAGTGGCACGCACCGGGTCGCCAGGAACAGTTGTTATATATATTGTAGCGCGAGTCGGGAGAGGTAGTAGTCGGTCGACAGTAGTAGCGGGTGGACGGTTGTACTGAGCGGGCGTCGGCGGCGTGCTCTGCTCGTCTCGCGACTCTGGTCACGGTTCGGGACGATGTATAGTATATTGTGTTATAATCAAAAGGTAGTGTGAAGCTGCATTTTGCGCAAATCTGATAACGTATGTTCATTGTACTTATTTTGTTCAACGACAAAAAGCCCCACTATTACTTTTTTCTAAAGTAACTTTTGTCTTTTAACGAAAAACATTCACTTTTTAAAGACTACTTCCTATGGCATTTCCCTCCAAGGAGTGCAATTAATTACCAGCCAGCACTCATTCATTGCACACAGCTGTGTAAGGGGTATCTACAATTGAGGAGCGGATACAAATGCAATTTTTTGTTTTGTTTTTTTTTTTTTTGTGCGTTGTAACCTCCCCGCAAAATTTAAAATAATGGACAATGTTATTTACGGATGCTAATGGACATTGCGCTAATTGTAACCTCGCCCACAATGAGAGGTATTGAAAATGGCAACAAAAATGTTAAATTCGCAATCTGACTCAAATATAAATTCTTCACAACATTTAAAAGTCCGTTCAGTGACAAGAAACTTCAATTAAACCGAAATATCGGTCTTTGGCCCTGTGCAAAACAATCAGAATTAAAGTCTTACCTCAGAATAAATGGATGTCACATTTCTGCTCTTGTTTGTTGCGCAGCGCTTGGAGGAACTGCATTGCAAATAATAATATTCTCTTTTTTTTTTGTGATTTTAGTGAAATTTTTCTTCAAAGAAGTGGAATGAAATGTGAAGTGCAACGAACTCTTCAGTTCAATAAAAAATTAAATGTTTGAAAAATGCTTTTGAAATAAAAATTATTATTGGGGAACTTGTTGGAGAATAATTACAATAAATAAAATTGTTCATTATCTAATGATTATATTAATTAACAGTATACCTTATTCACCATCTTGACCAGTGTTGCCGACCGCCTACATCACACAACCGCACTCGGCTGCTACTACTGACCGACCGCTCTGCATGACGACTATTAGCGTACTGCACGCGACGACTACTGACAGAGTACAGCCCTCAACTAGACAGACCTACAGACTCGCAACGACCGACCGACTGACTGACTGACTGACTGAGAACCGCTCGCAACACTCGCGCGGTCCAGCGCAAACTCTCTGGTCACAGATGCTACAATGTCTCGCCATCGCTGCTATGTTACATACGTGTTTCAGTGTCTTTTTCATTGGGGTGACGATCTTTGGCTCTTTTTATTCTGAATACAGGGCCAAAGGTCAACGCTGCTGCCCTTATACAATTTATCAGGTTTCATTATGTCTGTTGCAATGTTACATACGGTTCATTCTTTCATTAATATTATCGTTGGGTTTGTTTTGTAGGGACGTTAACATTCTGGCACATTTCTATTATCATCGGACTCTCTGCTATTTGTGCAGGGAGGTTATACCTGGGTCCATTTCCATTTCCATTTACATTCTAATATTGATAGACTTTTTGTTTTCTTTTTTGTTTCTTGTTGTTTTTCCTTCTTTTTTTTGTTGTTTTTTTTTTTGTTTGTTTTGTTTTTCCCGCTCTCACCACCACCGCCGCATCACGCCTCCCGTTTTCTTGGTTTCTTTTCTGTTCTTCAACTGCTTCAACATCACCGCGCCCCATTTCCACACCACAGCCATCAGCCTCCAAGACGGGCAGGCGCAGTGTGCCATTTCCGGCGCACAAGCACACCCGTACGGTACTCTCCTCGCCCCCACGCCACCAACAACACAGCGACCACGCGGCTGTCAGGCACGGCACGGCACGGCACGGCACCGGCGAAATGCGCCGCCCCCGCCCCTCCGCGCATCCGTCCGTCTCGCCACGTTCACTGACAGCCGCGTCTGCGGCTACACCACGACAACCACAACACAACACCGCTCCCCTCCCTGGCAACTCATTGTTTTTCTCCTCCTCTTTTGCACAAACCACAACGCCGAGCACAGGCGCAAGCCACCCACACCGCGCCCCTCCCCGTCCCGCCTTTCTTTGGCCGCCGCTCCTCGTTTGCCCCCTCCCATCTCCCGAAATGCCATGCCAGCAGCGTTACGCATGCCCCTCCCCTGTCCACACAACACTACCGCCAAACGAACAGCCTTCCGGGCCACATGCAGGGCACGCCCACCTCCAAACACTGCCAATTCACGGACGCACACACACACACACACTTTCTCGACACCTTTCTGTACGGAGGGTGCGTCATCTCGACCGTGACAGAGTGACGCCAACTATCGACGATCCATTTCCCCCCACTGGTGAAACATGTCCACTAACACCTACATACATCATTCAAGTACACAGACAATAGCATACACACAATGGGAGGGCACACGAACATGGACGGCACGGCACTGTCATACACTCTTCCTCACAACCATATCAACAAACGTTACGTACATCCGGGAAAGCGAAAGCGAAAGCGAAAGCAAAAGCAAAAGCAAAAGCAAAGCCCAATGCAGCCGTCAAAGGTAACGTTCACCACGGCAGACACTTGCAGCCGCGCCGCCGTTAAACGCATTTCAGTGCGGCTCCAATACGCCTCCGACACGGGAACGTTCCGTTGCTCTACGAATGCGTTTCTCCCCTTTTTCCCTTCCTCTCTCTTTTGCCCCCCCTCCTTGCACTCTTGCCTCATTCCTCACGTTCTGCCCAGACATTCGACCGATCAAAGTCAACCTTTCGTCACCGTTCTCAGCGCGACGGTGTACAACAGTATGACGGGTGTGCCCAAGACTTCGGTTCAGTTGCGTGACGCCGGTCTATCGCGCCGATCGACAGTTACTCAGGGGGCGACGGATCGGACCACGTCACCGACACACAAAACACTTTCAAACAAACACATACATACCGGATGGACACAGACAAACACGTGTACAGACATTCGCCAAACAAACGACGACCGCCGCCGCCGCCGCCGCCGCCGCCGCCGCCGTCTAGCGTCGCGCTTACTGTACTGCACTGGACACGCGTGCATCTTGAATGACGACATCGGTGTGCGTGCGTCGTACGCAATCAGTCAGACACGGCTATCAAAAATCAGAGTCGAATGGTACATCATCGTGCGTGTCGCCGTACACGTACAGTACAATACAACAACAATGCGTCTTAATGGCACGTTCAATTTCAACGTCACTCACACACCTCCACGCTGCAGTTACGTCGCACCATTGTCAAACTCGGCGTACAGCAAAGGGAATAGTGGGCGGCAAAAAAAAACCAAACAAAAACATTTCACATTTCACCCTCGCCATGTATGATGTGCAAAAAACAAACCCGCAAACGGCCGTCGTTACGGTGACACAAAAGTCGCCGATCGCACTGTCCCCCCTCGCAGACAGGTAACACACACACACCACCACCAATGGGTCAAAACCACTCCAACGAGGCGTGCCACCATTCCACGCCACGGCGACCAACCTCGTGGCCGTCCCCCGCAACACGCTTTGACGCGCCCCCCCCCACCCACAATCAAAATGCACACATACATCACAGCCGTCCACACAAACAACAACAACAACAATTCCGCCCTTCCCGCAAAAGGCAAGTTGGTGGCCCTGAAAAGGGCCGTTTTGCCGCTCTCGCAACGGAGGAGCCTTCTCCATCCTTCCTTCCACTCCAGAGCCACCTCCTTACTTGGAGCTCGTGTACTTGGTCACCGCCTTCGTGCCCTCGCTCACGGCGTGCTTGGCCAGCTCGCCAGGCAGCAACAGCCGCACAGCGGTCTGGATCTCGCGGGACGTGATGGTCGAGCGCTTGTTGTAGTGCGCCAGGCGAGAAGCCTCGGCCGCAATGCGCTCGAAAATGTCGTTCACGAAGCTGTTCATGATGCTCATCGCCTTCGACGAGATGCCCGTGTCAGGGTGCACCTGCTTCAGCACCTTGTAGATGTAGATGGCATAGCTCTCCTTCCTCTTGCGCTTCTTCTTCTTGTCGCCCTTCGAAATGTTCTTCTGCGCCTTGCCAGCCTTCTTGGCGGCCTTCCCGCTAGTCTTGGGCGGCATCTCGAACGAACGTACGGCAGCAGCAACACCAGTAGCAAGCGCTCCGCTCTAGTCAGCGTCTCCCCACACAGTGGCACCCGCCGCCAGCCGCCGCCGCACCTTTACCAGCTCGCCCTGTTGCGGCCGCCGACCAATGGGGCGCGCGCGCAACCGGCCGCCGCACCCGAGCCCATAAAGCACCCCCACCCCGGCTGCGCCGGCACGCACTCCGCTGCTCGACTCGCTGCCGCTCGCACCGGTCGTTTTCGTTTCCGTTTCGTGTGCACCGTCGCTAGCCCATCGCCATGTCCGGACGCGGAAAGGGAGGCAAAGTCAAGGGCAAGTCAAAGTCCCGCTCAAGCAGGGCTGGGCTCCAGTTCCCGGTCGGCAGAATCCACCGCCTCCTGCGCAAGGGAAACTACGCAGAGCGCGTCGGCGCCGGGGCGCCCGTCTACCTCGCCGCCGTCATGGAGTACCTCGCGGCTGAGGTGCTCGAGCTGGCCGGAAACGCGGCCCGCGACAACAAGAAGACGCGCATCATCCCGCGCCACCTGCAGCTTGCCATCCGCAACGACGAGGAGCTCAACAAGCTCCTGTCGGGCGTCACCATCGCACAGGGTGGTGTCCTGCCCAACATCCAGGCCGTCCTGCTGCCAAAGAAGACCGAGAAGAAGGCCTAAAGGAGGCCAAGGCAATCGCAGCGCCGCGTGCTCCCCTGCACGCAACGCGCTTTGCCGGCTCGGCTCGGCCCGGCCCACAACAATCGGCCCTTTTCAGGGCCACCACACAAACCTACGTCCAAAGCAAAATTTCAGTCGTCCTCGCCGCACCTTGTTTTGTTTTAACTTTGCACTTTCACAGCACAGCCGCCGCCGGCGCACGTCCGCCATCTTGTCGTCCACACAGCCCGTGTGGCCCAACAAACACACACACACACATTCATTTTGCACGGTCGCAGTCGCCTTCCAAACGACAACGGCAGCAATAATGACCATTGTTACAGGGAGGCGTGTCGACACACCGCCCTCCACTCCCGCGCGCAACGGCCGTCGACACGAACGAAACAGCTGATCCGGCCGCCTGTGCCCACACGCCTTGCCTCGGAAACCCCAACGCCGCCGCAAACACACAGAGCCAAACCACGCAAGCAAATAATCACCGCCTCTCGCACAACAACACACAGCCCGCCATCTCCGTCGCGATCGATACAACGACACACAATAACAAACACAAACGAAGCAGCTCCCACACACAGCCAGCCACATGACACGTTTCCTTTCCTTCTCCCCTCCCAGTCACATCACGTCGCTCAAACGGAAAGAAAGAAACAAACAAACAACACAGACTCTTTCGCACTTTTCAACTTCCGAACAGTGTGGTGGCCCTGAAAAGGGCCGTTTTCTAGTCTCTCCCACCCACAAGCACGGCCGCGGGAAGGCCAGCGCCCGCTGCGACGCAGCCTAACCGCCGAAACCGTACAGGGTGCGCCCCTGCCTCTTCAGGGCGTACACCACGTCCATGGCCGTCACAGTCTTACGCTTGGCGTGCTCAGTGTACGTCACCGCGTCGCGGATCACGTTCTCCAGGAACACCTTCAGCACCCCGCGGGTCTCCTCGTAGATCAGACCAGAGATGCGCTTCACGCCGCCCCTGCGAGCCAGGCGGCGGATGGCGGGCTTCGTGATGCCCTGGATGTTGTCGCGCAACACCTTGCGGTGCCGCTTGGCGCCACCCTTGCCGAGCCCCTTTCCTCCCTTGCCGCGGCCTGTCATCCTTCCTTCCTCGGGCAAAGCAAAACGTGCACAAACAGCAGCTGCAGCGGCTGGCGAGTCGGCTACGGTCTGCGCCCAGCGCGCCCGCCGCCCCCCTATATAGACTCTGGCCCGCCCTCCCCCCACCACGCGCAACCGAGGGCATATAAGCGCAGCACGGAGGCGCGCGGGCCCGTTGTCAAGGCAGCACCGGACGCCGCGCCGCACCTAACCTCCACGCACGCCGCTCCGCTACCGCTATGGCCCGCACAAAGCAAACGGCCCGCAAGTCCACCGGCGGAAAGGCGCCGCGCAAACAGCTCGCCACCAAGGCGGCGAGGAAGAGCGCGCCCGCCACCGGAGGCGTCAAGAAGCCCCACCGCTACAGGCCGGGCACCGTCGCCCTGCGAGAAATCAGGCGCTACCAGAAGAGCACAGAGCTGCTCATCCGCAAGCTGCCATTCCAGCGCCTAGTGCGCGAGATCGCCCAGGACTTCAAGACCGACCTGCGCTTCCAGAGCTCCGCAGTCATGGCCCTGCAGGAGGCCAGCGAGGCCTACCTCGTCGGCCTCTTCGAAGACACCAACCTGTGCGCAATCCACGCCAAGCGCGTCACCATCATGCCCAAGGACATACAGCTCGCGCGCCGCATCCGCGGCGAGCGCGCCTAAACCGCGCCGCGGCACCGCACCGCACAAACAAAAACGGCCCTTTTCAGGGCCACTAACATCTCTCCGTCGCGAGCAAACTTTGTCGGTCGCCTGCCTCTCGCCCCGCAACCCAAAAACAACAACCACCACTTCCCGTCCGTCCGCCACACCCGCTCACTCTGCCTGCCTGCTTAGCAGCGCGCAACAATCACACATCATCCCTCCCCGGCGCTCAAAGCGCACAATACCCAACGGCCGACGTCACACCGCACGGGTGGCTGGCCGGCCGGCCGCCGCTTTCGTTTCGAAAACACAAAAACAAACCCGCACTCCACTCCGACGGCCAACGGCCAGGCAGGCGCGCTCGCTCGCTCTACACGCCACCGAAATCCCCGCCGACTCCTTCCACATCTCAACGTGCCCCCCGTTGCAAAACATAACACACACACACACACACAAAGGAACAAAACAACAAAGACCAGACACGACTAGACAAGACAGACATCCGAGAAGAACGAACGCAGGCAAGCCAACCAACGTATTCAAACAAAACAACGTGACAGAAAACCAACCGTCGGCCGCCGCCACAAACACGGCGACAATCAACAACAACACCGCTTACCGCTACCGCCGCCCACACCCGCCACCGACCCCCGCAATCCAACCACCACGGCACGCAAACAGCATCCCCACGGGCATACAGAAACGCCAGACAGACAGACACCCACACCAAACGCAACACGACAATCAAAACCTTCCCCGACGTGCTTTGATGGCCCTGAGAAGGGCCGTTTTGGGCCGCGCGTCTCTTGCGCGCCACTAGACGACGACGGGGGGTGGGGACGACGGAGTCAAGCGCCAAACCCTTCCTTTCTCCCATCTCTTTCTCCTCTACTCTACTTCTTCTTCTTGGGCGAAGCCTTCGCCTTAGACGGCGTCGTCGCCTTCTTCGGGCGCGGCGCCTTCGGCTTCTTCGTCGGAACCTTGGCGGCCTTCTTCGCCTTCGACGGCGACTTGGCCTTGGCCGGCTTGGCCGCAGCCGCCTTCTTCGCACCAGCGGGAGCGGCCGACGCCGCAGACGCCTTCTTGGCGGCGCCCGCCTTCCGACCGGTCGCCGCCTTCACGCCACCAGCCTTCTTTGCGCCGGCCGCACGGGCGCCCTTCTTCTCCTTGCTGGCCGGAGCGGCGCGCTTCTTCTTGGCACCGCCAGCACGAGCCTTGCCGCCCTCGGCCGCCCCCCCGCCGCCGGCGCCGGCAAGCTTGAACGAGCCGGACGCGCCCTTCCCCTTCGTCTGCACCAGCTCGCCCGCCACGACGGCCGACTTGAGGTACTTCTTGATAAACGGCGCCAGCTTCTCCGCGTCCAGCTTGTAGTGCGCGGCAATGTACTTCTTGATCGCCTGCAGCGACGACCCGCCGCGCTCCTTCAGACTCTTGATGGCGGCCGTCACCATCTCAGAGGTGCGCGGGTGCGCAGGCTTGGCGCGCGGCTTCTTCGCAGACGACGCAGACTTGGCCTTCTTCGTAGTGCCGGTGGCGGCGGGTGCCGCAGCAGTCTCGTTCGTAGCCGCCTGATCTGCCATTTCGACGACGCGCGTAACACACAGCGAGAGCGAGAGCGAGAGCGAGCGGGACGGCAGGCAGGCACGCAAGCACAGCACAGCAGCAGAGCAGAGAATCACAAGGCCCAGCCAGTGTCGCGGGCGGGCGCGGACGGCCGAGAGAGCGGCCGCCACTCTGCGCGCCGCCGCGCCGCGCCTCCCGCGCTTGCTACCACCATTCGAGTGCGATATGTCGCAGCAGACAGACGTGCGCGGAGCGAAGGGTGTGGCGGATCGCCGTCCGGCGGGGCTTGCCCCGTCGGCGGCCCCATCCGGCCCCCCACCTATGACGACCAGGGCTATGGAAGAGAGGAATAAGATTATGACGGACCCGGCTTCGAATATGGACCTCGATTTGGCTGATTTCTCAGATATTTCCATCGACGACGACGTCGTCCAGAGGCAGACACCGTCGACGGCGGCTTCTCGGAAGAAGAGGGGCACTGATGGTGGTTCGCGCGCTGCCGAAGTGACGGATGATGGCTTCCGAAAACCACCGAAGAAGCGTCAAGCGCGTGCTGCGCAAGTTCAGCCGCAGGCGGCGGATATTCCGGTGCACAACCGATTCGACGACATTCCTGAGGACGCTGCCGATGCGGCTCAGCCCCGTCTCCAGCATCAGGCGCAGCAGCAGCAGCCGCCGCCGCAGCAGCAGAAGCGCATTCCGCCGATCGTGCTGCAGCTGTCCTCGTCCTACAAGGAATTTTACGAGTGGCTAAAGCAGCACTTGAAGCAGCCCTTCACCGCGCGCCAGACTGGCGGCGACAAGCTGAAGCTTTCTGTCACCACCCTCGATGATTACTCCACCGTTATGGACTACCTTGGTGCACAAGGCATTCCGAATTATACGTTTCCGGTCGTTCGGCCGCCGACCTTGAAGGTGGTTCTTCGGGGGATTCTCGAGTCCCTCCCTAACGACTGGGTCAAAGAAGAACTTGAAGACCTCGGCTTCGCCGCCACGATTGTGGACTATCACAAAATCCCGGGCACCAACCGTCGGTCAGGCCTCCGAATTGTGATCCTGCCTGATACGCCAGATCATCGGAAGATTTTCAACGTCACCCGCCTTTGCGGGCTTGTGATGTCTGCCGAAACACTCCGCAAGTCACGTGGGGTGACGCAATGCTTCCGGTGCCAAGGCTTCAATCATGTTGCCCGTGGTTGTACGATGCCTTTTGTTTGTGTCAAGTGTGGCGGCGCCCATGACAGCCGGCAATGCCAGGTACCTCGAGAAGAACCGGCGAAGTGTGGCCTGTGTGGCGGCCGACACCCCGCCAACTTCAGGTCGTGTCCTAAACATAAGGAGGCCAGTCGGCGGCAACGGGGGCTTCCCCCGCTCACCGCCAGGGATCGCCGTCGAAGGACCGCTGTCGTCAGCAGCACTCCTGCCAGCTTCCGCCACGCGGGGGCCCAGCAGCAGGGACGGGCCTCACTCTCGCAGTCTCGCCCTCCTAACGCCTGGCAACGTCCGCTTGCTGCACCGTATGTCATCCGCAGAGACGCCCCTGCGTCCTCTGCCGTTCCGACGGACGTTCCAGAAGGCCCCGCCGCCTTTCCGCCGTTGCAGCGCCGACGTCCCGTCGACCACACTCCGCCGGACGGCCAGCAGCCGAGTGTCGACTCCCACGACCTCTTCACCTTACTCCAAACCATGATGACGGCGGTCGCCGAAATGAGCCGCGCCATCCAGGCGTTGCCCGCTACCTTGGCAGCCACCGTGGAATCCACGATACGAAGCGTTCTTAACACCAGCAGTGCTGCTACCCCACATCATGGATAGGGTGCGCCGCTTCGAGGAACTTCGTATTTCAACGTACAACGCCGACGGCCTCTTCCGTGATCTCCTGGAAGTTAAGCACTTCCTTGAAGCTCACAACATCGACATCTTTCTCGTGACGGAGACGCACCTGAAGGCAGGTCTCCGGGCCAACATCTCCAACTACAAGTGCTACCGCTACGACCGCCCCACCCGTGGAGGCGGCGCCGCGATCTACGTCAAGCGGAACATCCGCCACTATGTCGTACCTACGCCGCCGTTGCGGCAGATGGAGGCGACGGCCGTGGCTGTGGTGACCTCAGCGGGGGTGGTCACCTTCGTCTCCGTCTATCGTCCTCCTCGCTACCTGCTGGACATCGACGACGCCTATGCACTGCTCCGTCTCCCGGGGAAGCTCTTTTTGGCCGGCGACTTCAACGCCAAGCATGCGGCGTGGAATTCTCTGCACACCACCCACAGCGGCCGCCAGCTTCATCAAGTAATCGACAGGGTTGGTGCTTACGCTTGCGGGCCTGAGGAGCCGACCTGCTACCCCTCCCGCGGCACGCCGGATGTCCTTGACTTCGCCGTCACCAAAGGCCTGCATCAGTTCATGACCGCTGATGTCATTCATGAGCTAAACTCCAACCATCTGCCGGTCCTCTTCAATCTTGCTGTTGATCCCGCCTTCACCTCGCCGCGCCTTAATCTTCGGCGCACTGATTGGACTGCTTATCGTGCAGATGTCCTCGCCCGTGTGCGGCCCCGTCTTGAAGCCGACGTCCGCGACGTCGATGCTGACGTCTCTGCCTTCGCTGATGACGTCCACTCAGCCCTGCTGCGATCCACACCGCCGTCCCGGCGCACGCTTCCCCGGCGCCCAGGACTCCCGGCTGACATTTTGGATCTGATCCGTGTGAGGAATCGTCTCAGCAAGGAATGGCGCCTTACCCGCGACCCCCTTCTGAAGCGGCGCGTCAACCTTCTCCGCCGGGATATTAAGGCCGCCATTAGCGCTCACAAGAACGAGCAATGGGCGCAGAAGCTGGCGTCGTTTACTCCGGAGCCCGACGCTTGGGACGCGGTGCGTTTCTTTACCAGGCGGAAGCACGCTCTGCCCCCTCTGGACTCGCCGACTGGTGTCGCCTACACTCCAGTGGATAAGGCGAATGCCCTTGCTGATGTCTTTCAGGCGAACTTCGTCCCTCTTGAAGACCCTGTGGACGCTCAGTTCGTTCAAGATGTGGACCATGGCCTCGCGGCCTACCTCTCTGCCGACCGCCGCGACGACGATCAGCTTCCGGTTTTCACCACCGACGAGGTGACCACCTGCATCCGGGCGATGGCCTCTAACAAGGCTCCTGGTGCTGACGACGTTCCTGGGAAGGCGCTCAAGGAACTGCCTCCTGCAGCTTATACTTATCTGGCCCGCCTATTCACTGCCATCCTGGTGACACACACCTATCCGGCTGCCTGGAAGCACGCTGTTGTTGTCGCCATACCCAAGCCAGGTAAGGACCGGAAGAATCCCAACAACTATCGGCCCATCAGCTTGCTTCCGCAGCTCAGCAAGATTTTCGAACGGCTCCTCCTTCACCGACTGAAGATTATTATGGACCGTCGTCGTCTGTTGCCTCCGGAGCAGTTTGGATTCCGGGGAGGCCACTCCTCTACGCAGCAGCTCGTCCGCGTTGTTGAGGCGATTACCACGGCCTTCAACAACCAGGAGTATTGTGGCGCCATTTTCCTAGACGTCACAAAAGCCTTCGACAGTGTGTGGCACTCCGGGCTGCTGTGGAAGCTCCATATGCATGGCTTTCCGCGGTCCCTCATCCGCCTGATGGACAGCTATCTGCGGGGCCGCACCTTTGTGGTCCGCATTGATGACTCGACTTCGACGCTCCGACCTATTGCCGCCGGCGTGCCGCAGGGCTCGGTCCTCGGTCCGACCCTGTACTCCTTGTATACGGCCGATCTTCCTACCTCTCCACGGGTGGAGCGCGCGATGTACGCCGATGACACAGCGATCTTCACCCGCAGCCGGTGGCCTCAAGCCATGTATCGCCGTCTCCAGGATGCGTGCGCCGCCCTCGAAGCATGGGCGACTCTTTGGCGTGTCCGGTTCAACGCTCAGAAGAGCCAAGCCGTGGTCTTCACGCGCAAGAGGACCCCGCCACACGATCAGCCGCTCCAGTTATTCGGCGAGGTCATCCCCTGGACGCCGACAGCCACCTACCTTGGGGTTGTCCTGGACCGCCAACTCATCTGGCAGCAGCAGGTGCTGGAAGTTCGCCGGAAGGTTGAGCAGCGGCTGGGGGCGCTTTATCCGCTGCTGAACGAGCGCTCAGCGCTCTCTGTCGATAATGGACTCCTCATCTACCGGATGTTTGTGCGTCCTGTTATGGACTATGCCTGTGCTGCATGGGGAAATGCGGCGCACCGACACCTTCATCGCCTGCAGGCGCAGCAGAATAAGGCTCTTCGCCGGATTTTCCACGTCCATCCTCAGTTTCCGGCCCGATATCTACATGAAGCTGCGCAAGAACAAGAAGTCCTCGCTCGCTTCCGAGCCATCGCCCAGAAGATGTATGATAAAGCTGCTGCTTCGGATAATCCCCTCATCAGGGCCCTTGGGGCGCCTCTGGATGACCGTGACCTATATCAGAGGCCCGTTGCGCTGCTAAGTCGCTAACGACAGCAGTTGCAACTATTAGAACCTTCAGTTCCCCCCAGATGGTATGTTCCCACAGCCACATCCTTAGATGACAATAAAGAAAATCCTGAAGTTTCTATTTTCCGTTCCTCAGAAGGTGTAGTAAATGCCTTCGGGTAAATGCTACATTTCTCACACTTGATGAAGTTAGATGATAGTGGACTGGAGCGCTTGCTACCGCCCAACGTCCGACAGCCTGTGCGGAGCAGCCCCAAACCTGCGCCACAACCGCCCGCGCCTTTCAAACCACCGAGGATGGGGCTACACACAGCCACACCACAGTCGCCAACCAGTCGCCACGGCAGCGCCGCAAACCACGGCCAAACTGCAGCTACCGCGCGCTACAGCCTGGGTCGGCCCGCCGAGAATCGCCGCCCCCGCCCAAATGCCGCCCCCACAGCCCCAGCCGACGACCCGCCACAATGGCCAAACCTTCGGCAAAACTCCCACACCGTCGCCGCGGCAGCCCGGCCAGCGCGGCCGGCGCCACAGCCACACAAGCCGAGGCGTGCGGCGATGACGGCCGTGCAAACGCGCCTCCGCCGCCCCATCGCCTTCCGTCGCCCTCCCGCCGTTTCCCGATCGGCCCGCAGCCGTCGGGCCACATCGCGCGCCGTCCTCCTCCTCTCGCCCGCCAACATTCACAGCCGTTTATCAACAATTGCCCGCCGCAAACGGACGCCGCCTGCGCAACAGGCGCCGCCGCCCCTCGCCGCTTCCGACCCAACCCCTCGACCGAGGCAAACCGCAATCCGAATCTACAGACCAACCCAATCTGCCGTCAGCACACACGACAGCCGACCTTACACGTTACGCGTTACACATTACGTTTACACGTCTAGGTTAGGTTAGGGTTAGGTGGACGTGGGTTAGGTTAAGGGGACTTGGGTTAGGTTAAGCGTCAAACTTAGGTTAAGCATTCAAACACGTCAGGCGTCAGAGGTTAGGTTAGGTTACACGTTAGGTTAAGGGGTCAGTGCTAGGTTAAAAAAAAGCGTTCAAACGTGAGGCGTCAGCCGGACAGCTTACCTTACGTAGACGTTAGGGGCTCACAGGCTGAGCTCACCTCGCCACACCACAGGTTAGGTTCGGTTCGCTCGGCTCAGCGTAAAGCGCCGAGGTCAGGGTTACGTTCGTTCACCTTCGGGCGCCACACTTTCGGTTGAAAGGTCGCGACGGGACGACGTCGGCAGGCACGCCGCAAACGAACAAAAACGTACAGACGACGTCGAAAACCGCCGACAGACGGGGGAGCAGCACGACCACGACCAGATACCGAGCGCGAACGAGACACACGCGAACCACCCCCACCGGCCAAAGGGCACCACACAACAACCCAGAGCACCACGTGTCGACACCAGAGCAACCCGCCGCTCACGCGACATGGCTGGCACCGAAGGGCAACCGCCCGCAACTGCGCTTTCCGCGCCGGCCCGGATGCACGTCGTGCTACAACAACACCACTACCGTACACAGCCGCTGTTCACAACATCACTATCATGCGCGCCCGCGGCTCGCCGCCGTCGCAGTCGCAGCCCCAACGCCAGCACTTTTGCACCACCATTCACACGCACCGCAACACAGCTCGCCGACACAGCCGAACAAAACAAACACCACACAACAACAGCAACAACGCCGCCGCCTCTACTTGTGCCGGCGACCCACCCCGCCGATGGCGCACCTTTCGCCAGCCGGCAATCGACACACACGCACCCACCCACCCCCCGGGGCCCAGTGCAAAAAAAAAACACACAAAAACAAAAAAACCAAACAAAAACAAAACGACACGGGAAGCGCACACCGCCACTTCGCGCGCACGCCACCAACCAGTCGTCGTCTCAAAATAACAAACACAAAAAAAAAATAAACTAACAACTAGGGCAACACGAAACAAAAAACGCCTCGCACGAACCGCCCACAAAAAGGACAAGCACACGCACAGCCTCTGCTGACGACCACGACGCAGCGGCACGCTGCTCCTGTCCCGCGCCCCGCGCCCCACTCGAGTCACAACTCACGCGACACCGTCAACGACGGGCTCGCTTCCCGCAACCTACCACCTTTCCGCCACGACGCACAGCCCCAGCCCCACCCGACGACGCGCCCGTGGCAACGACTGCACTTTCACCACCGCCTCCCCCTTCCCCCCCAAAACACACACACACACACACACACACACACACACACACACACACAGCCAGCCAAAAACGCACTCGCGACCCACACATGCACACGCCAACCAGTCAACGTCGACAACCACACGCAAGGCTCGAAACGAAACCGGCGTCCTTCCACGTTGCCATCAAGCTACGCGACACAAGACACAAGGAACCAACACAACAGCCGGCCCCACTAATTCCCCACTCTCACGCCGCAAAAAGCACACCGAAACCGCCAAACGCACGCACATTCCCCTTCGCACTGACACCGACCGGCTCGCTACCACACACCTCTCGGCAGCCGTTTCACGCCAATTCGCCACACCGCCCACACAGTCGACAAGCGCCCGCCCTGTACGGCACACGCAACGACGCAGCGCAGCAAAGGGCGCCCGCAACACATACCTCTCCTCCCCCTCTCTCTCTCTCTCCGCCGCCCGACGCGCCAACCGCCACACCACACCGCCAGCCACTCGCAAATTGTGCACTGCCACCAGCCACACGTCCAACACGCCGCGCCGCCTCCGGCCACCCGCCAGGGGGCGCTCACGTCCGCGACAACAGCGCGGCCCGCCGGGCCGGGCCGGGCCGGGCCGAACCGAACCGAGCCGCCGCTGCTCTGCACTCGGCACGGCCACACCCTGCTGCAGACCGGGCTCGTCTCTCTGTACGCGTCTGCCTGCGCATCAACACAACACGACCTTTTTTTTTTCCTCTCTCTACCGCCATCCCTTCTTCTCGCGTTTTACTCGTTGTTGCAGCAGCGGCGCACACCTACACATCCACAGCCCCAGCCGAGCCGAGCCGGCCTCACCTCAGGGCCCGCCGCCAGCGTCTCCTCCTCGGGCACAGGTGCGGTGCTGTGGCCGCCCATCCAACCGCATTGCTGGCCGTCCAGCCGCCAGGCGTTCCCACTGCCGCGAGCCACGCCGCGCACCGACCCTGCTGCAGAAAACGAAGCATAGCCAGAGACCGACCGATACACAAAGCAAGCCGTCGCCTCGCCTCTTGTCCTTCCTGCCTTCCTTCCGCCCCCGCCCTTCTCACACCACCGCCTCTCCACTTTCGCCCCCCCCTCCTCCTTTTTTTTTTTTTTTTTTGTTTTCTTCTTTCTTTCTTTCTTTCTTTCTTTGGCCCTCTCTCCTTCCCGCCATGGCGGTTACGGCACCGCCTGCAGCGGCAGATTTTGTGCGCCCACACGCCTACTCCTACCACCATTAACCTCGCCCTGCCCTGCCCATCAACGTCGCAGTCGAACCGACGCTTGCCAACACACTGCCGACGTTCCTTTCTCTTTTCGGCCTACGCCCATTACGCGCCGCCGCCACAGCACCTTCCCTTCCCACAACACACCGACGTCATCACACGCACCCAAAACAGGGGCCACGACCGTGTTCCTCGCCCACTCCCGTCCCGCACGGTACGCACATTCCCAACTATTACCGCGCACCCTCCCTTTCCAATCTGTGTGTCTCTGTGTCTGTGTCCTGTCCGCGCGTGACGCCTCTCAACATCCGCCGTCCCCCGTCCCGTTTTCGCCCCCATGCCGTCGTCGCGCCGCCTCCTCCCCGTCCACCGCCGCCCCTGTCCGCCCCGCACCACACCATACACCGCTGCTTGTCCCGGCCGTTGCCACCAAAGGCGCCGACCGCAAACGCGCCACGCCGCAGCCCCCGTGCGTCTCGCGCTCGCTTGCATCTCCGTGCCGACGCTGCCTCTCTTCCCGCTCGCACTCGACCTCGACAACACAGTCTTTGGCTCCGCCACTGCGTGTTCCGGTGGTACGCACGCTGCAACACGTATGTATTCATTACCAGAGCGATGGCGAGGCATGACAGCATCTCTGTCTGACCAGAGAGTTATTTATCGTTGCTAGTCGGCGCTTGGACCGCGCCAGACGACAGTAGTGGCACGCACCGGGTCGCCAGGAACAGTTGTTATATATATTGTAGCGCGAGTCGGGAGAGGTAGTAGTCGGTCGACAGTAGTAGCGGGTGGACGGTTGTACTGAGCGGGCGTCGGCGGCGTGCTCTGCTCGTCTCGCGACTCTGGTCACGGTTCGGGACGATGTATAGTATATTGTGTTATAATCAAAAGGTAGTGTGAAGCTGCATTTTGCGCAAATCTGATAACGTATGTTCATTGTACTTATTTTGTTCAACGACAAAAAGCCCCACTATTACTTTTTTCTAAAGTAACTTTTGTCTTTTAACGAAAAACATTCACTTTTTAAAGACTACTTCCTATGGCATTTCCCTCCAAGGAGTGCAATTAATTACCAGCCAGCACTCATTCATTGCACACAGCTGTGTAAGGGGTATCTACAATTGAGGAGCGGATACAAATGCAATTTTTTGTTTTGTTTTTTTTTTTTTTGTGCGTTGTAACCTCCCCGCAAAATTTAAAATAATGGACAATGTTATTTACGGATGCTAATGGACATTGCGCTAATTGTAACCTCGCCCACAATGAGAGGTATTGAAAATGGCAACAAAAATGTTAAATTCGCAATCTGACTCAAATATAAATTCTTCACAACATTTAAAAGTCCGTTCAGTGACAAGAAACTTCAATTAAACCGAAATATCGGTCTTTGGCCCTGTGCAAAACAATCAGAATTAAAGTCTTACCTCAGAATAAATGGATGTCACATTTCTGCTCTTGTTTGTTGCGCAGCGCTTGGAGGAACTGCATTGCAAATAATAATATTCTCTTTTTTTTTTGTGATTTTAGTGAAATTTTTCTTCAAAGAAGTGGAATGAAATGTGAAGTGCAACGAACTCTTCAGTTCAATAAAAAATTAAATGTTTGAAAAATGCTTTTGAAATAAAAATTATTATTGGGGAACTTGTTGGAGAATAATTACAATAAATAAAATTGTTCATTATCTAATGATTATATTAATTAACAGTAT
Source organism: Schistocerca piceifrons (assembly GCF_021461385.2). NCBI lineage: Eukaryota > Metazoa > Arthropoda > Insecta > Orthoptera > Acrididae > Schistocerca > Schistocerca piceifrons. The sequence continues at coordinate 11,575 of NW_025728487.1, read as the reverse complement.
ACCTTATTCACCATCTTGACCAGTGTTGCCGACCGCCTACATCACACAACCGCACTCGGCTGCTACTACTGACCGACCGCTCTGCATGACGACTATTAGCGTACTGCACGCGACGACTACTGACAGAGTACAGCCCTCAACTAGACAGACCTACAGACTCGCAACGACCGACCGACTGACTGACTGACTGACTGAGAACCGCTCGCAACACTCGCGCGGTCCAGCGCAAACTCTCTGGTCACAGATGCTACAATGTCTCGCCATCGCTGCTATGTTACATACGTGTTTCAGTGTCTTTTTCATTGGGGTGACGATCTTTGGCTCTTTTTATTCTGAATACAGGGCCAAAGGTCAACGCTGCTGCCCTTATACAATTTATCAGGTTTCATTATGTCTGTTGCAATGTTACATACGGTTCATTCTTTCATTAATATTATCGTTGGGTTTGTTTTGTAGGGACGTTAACATTCTGGCACATTTCTATTATCATCGGACTCTCTGCTATTTGTGCAGGGAGGTTATACCTGGGTCCATTTCCATTTCCATTTACATTCTAATATTGATAGACTTTTTGTTTTCTTTTTTGTTTCTTGTTGTTTTTCCTTCTTTTTTTTGTTGTTTTTTTTTTTGTTTGTTTTGTTTTTCCCGCTCTCACCACCACCGCCGCATCACGCCTCCCGTTTTCTTGGTTTCTTTTCTGTTCTTCAACTGCTTCAACATCACCGCGCCCCATTTCCACACCACAGCCATCAGCCTCCAAGACGGGCAGGCGCAGTGTGCCATTTCCGGCGCACAAGCACACCCGTACGGTACTCTCCTCGCCCCCACGCCACCAACAACACAGCGACCACGCGGCTGTCAGGCACGGCACGGCACGGCACGGCACCGGCGAAATGCGCCGCCCCCGCCCCTCCGCGCATCCGTCCGTCTCGCCACGTTCACTGACAGCCGCGTCTGCGGCTACACCACGACAACCACAACACAACACCGCTCCCCTCCCTGGCAACTCATTGTTTTTCTCCTCCTCTTTTGCACAAACCACAACGCCGAGCACAGGCGCAAGCCACCCACACCGCGCCCCTCCCCGTCCCGCCTTTCTTTGGCCGCCGCTCCTCGTTTGCCCCCTCCCATCTCCCGAAATGCCATGCCAGCAGCGTTACGCATGCCCCTCCCCTGTCCACACAACACTACCGCCAAACGAACAGCCTTCCGGGCCACATGCAGGGCACGCCCACCTCCAAACACTGCCAATTCACGGACGCACACACACACACACACTTTCTCGACACCTTTCTGTACGGAGGGTGCGTCATCTCGACCGTGACAGAGTGACGCCAACTATCGACGATCCATTTCCCCCCACTGGTGAAACATGTCCACTAACACCTACATACATCATTCAAGTACACAGACAATAGCATACACACAATGGGAGGGCACACGAACATGGACGGCACGGCACTGTCATACACTCTTCCTCACAACCATATCAACAAACGTTACGTACATCCGGGAAAGCGAAAGCGAAAGCGAAAGCAAAAGCAAAAGCAAAAGCAAAAGCAAAGCCCAATGCAGCCGTCAAAGGTAACGTTCACCACGGCAGACACTTGCAGCCGCGCCGCCGTTAAACGCATTTCAGTGCGGCTCCAATACGCCTCCGACACGGGAACGTTCCGTTGCTCTACGAATGCGTTTCTCCCCTTTTTCCCTTCCTCTCTCTTTTGCCCCCCCTCCTTGCACTCTTGCCTCATTCCTCACGTTCTGCCCAGACATTCGACCGATCAAAGTCAACCTTTCGTCACCGTTCTCAGCGCGACGGTGTACAACAGTATGACGGGTGTGCCCAAGACTTCGGTTCAGTTGCGTGACGCCGGTCTATCGCGCCGATCGACAGTTACTCAGGGGGCGACGGATCGGACCACGTCACCGACACACAAAACACTTTCAAACAAACACATACATACCGGATGGACACAGACAAACACGTGTACAGACATTCGCCAAACAAACGACGACCGCCGCCGCCGCCGCCGCCGCCGCCGCCGCCGTCTAGCGTCGCGCTTACTGTACTGCACTGGACACGCGTGCATCTTGAATGACGACATCGGTGTGCGTGCGTCGTACGCAATCAGTCAGACACGGCTATCAAAAATCAGAGTCGAATGGTACATCATCGTGCGTGTCGCCGTACACGTACAGTACAATACAACAACAATGCGTCTTAATGGCACGTTCAATTTCAACGTCACTCACACACCTCCACGCTGCAGTTACGTCGCACCATTGTCAAACTCGGCGTACAGCAAAGGGAATAGTGGGCGGCAAAAAAAAACCAAACAAAAACATTTCACATTTCACCCTCGCCATGTATGATGTGCAAAAAACAAACCCGCAAACGGCCGTCGTTACGGTGACACAAAAGTCGCCGATCGCACTGTCCCCCCTCGCAGACAGGTAACACACACACACCACCACCAATGGGTCAAAACCACTCCAACGAGGCGTGCCACCATTCCACGCCACGGCGACCAACCTCGTGGCCGTCCCCCGCAACACGCTTTGACGCGCCCCCCCCCACCCACAATCAAAATGCACACATACATCACAGCCGTCCACACAAACAACAACAACAACAATTCCGCCCTTCCCGCAAAAGGCAAGTTGGTGGCCCTGAAAAGGGCCGTTTTGCCGCTCTCGCAACGGAGGAGCCTTCTCCATCCTTCCTTCCACTCCAGAGCCACCTCCTTACTTGGAGCTCGTGTACTTGGTCACCGCCTTCGTGCCCTCGCTCACGGCGTGCTTGGCCAGCTCGCCAGGCAGCAACAGCCGCACAGCGGTCTGGATCTCGCGGGACGTGATGGTCGAGCGCTTGTTGTAGTGCGCCAGGCGAGAAGCCTCGGCCGCAATGCGCTCGAAAATGTCGTTCACGAAGCTGTTCATGATGCTCATCGCCTTCGACGAGATGCCCGTGTCAGGGTGCACCTGCTTCAGCACCTTGTAGATGTAGATGGCATAGCTCTCCTTCCTCTTGCGCTTCTTCTTCTTGTCGCCCTTCGAAATGTTCTTCTGCGCCTTGCCAGCCTTCTTGGCGGCCTTCCCGCTAGTCTTGGGCGGCATCTCGAACGAACGTACGGCAGCAGCAACACCAGTAGCAAGCGCTCCGCTCTAGTCAGCGTCTCCCCACACAGTGGCACCCGCCGCGTGTGGGATGTCGGATGGGTTCTGGACCCCTTATTTGTTTCGAAGGACCGGGACTGATTGAAGCCCATACCTTCTGTCTGAGATGTGGGGATTGGAATGATGGGTTTGGAGTGCGTCATGAGTGATGTTGCATGATAAAGTGGTCGGATGATAAGGGATGCGTTTGATAATGAATTGAGTAGTGCTTCATGACTGAATGTTAGTCGGATTGTTTGATTTTTAGACGTGAAATTGGCGCGTGAGCGTCATTTTCGGGTATTTTGCTGTGGGGTTGTCGGGAATGATTCCTAAGTTTCTGATGGTTGGATGATTAGAAATGGAGGCTGAGGCAAAGAATTTTTCGGATTTTGTTTTGATGAGTTGCGAGATTGGCTCGATGTTTGCCAAGAGGTACAGGTGTCTGTTTGGCAAATAGCGGGACGCATTTAGTGCCAAGCGCAAGAATCTATTCTGCACTGCTTGAACTTTTTTGATGTTCTTGTTTGAAGCCAGTGACCAGAGTTCTGAACCGTATAGTATGGATGGTAGCACTACTGATTTGTATAGTTTTAACTTGGTATTTACTGATAGTCCTTCTCCTTTGAGGAGAAGCTCGCCCTGTTGCGGCCGCCGACCAATGGGGCGCGCGCGCAACCGGCCGCCGCACCCGAGCCCATAAAGCACCCCCACCCCGGCTGCGCCGGCACGCACTCCGCTGCTCGACTCGCTGCCGCTCGCACCGGTCGTTTTCGTTTCCGTTTCGTGTGCACCGTCGCTAGCCCATCGCCATGTCCGGACGCGGAAAGGGAGGCAAAGTCAAGGGCAAGTCAAAGTCCCGCTCAAGCAGGGCTGGGCTCCAGTTCCCGGTCGGCAGAATCCACCGCCTCCTGCGCAAGGGAAACTACGCAGAGCGCGTCGGCGCCGGGGCGCCCGTCTACCTCGCCGCCGTCATGGAGTACCTCGCGGCTGAGGTGCTCGAGCTGGCCGGAAACGCGGCCCGCGACAACAAGAAGACGCGCATCATCCCGCGCCACCTGCAGCTTGCCATCCGCAACGACGAGGAGCTCAACAAGCTCCTGTCGGGCGTCACCATCGCACAGGGTGGTGTCCTGCCCAACATCCAGGCCGTCCTGCTGCCAAAGAAGACCGAGAAGAAGGCCTAAAGGAGGCCAAGGCAATCGCAGCGCCGCGTGCTCCCCTGCACGCAACGCGCTTTGCCGGCTCGGCTCGGCCCGGCCCACAACAATCGGCCCTTTTCAGGGCCACCACACAAACCTACGTCCAAAGCAAAATTTCAGTCGTCCTCGCCGCACCTTGTTTTGTTTTAACTTTGCACTTTCACAGCACAGCCGCCGCCGGCGCACGTCCGCCATCTTGTCGTCCACACAGCCCGTGTGGCCCAACAAACACACACACACACATTCATTTTGCACGGTCGCAGTCGCCTTCCAAACGACAACGGCAGCAATAATGACCATTGTTACAGGGAGGCGTGTCGACACACCGCCCTCCACTCCCGCGCGCAACGGCCGTCGACACGAACGAAACAGCTGATCCGGCCGCCTGTGCCCACACGCCTTGCCTCGGAAACCCCAACGCCGCCGCAAACACACAGAGCCAAACCACGCAAGCAAATAATCACCGCCTCTCGCACAACAACACACAGCCCGCCATCTCCGTCGCGATCGATACAACGACACACAATAACAAACACAAACGAAGCAGCTCCCACACACAGCCAGCCACATGACACGTTTCCTTTCCTTCTCCCCTCCCAGTCACATCACGTCGCTCAAACGGAAAGAAAGAAACAAACAAACAACACAGACTCTTTCGCACTTTTCAACTTCCGAACAGTGTGGTGGCCCTGAAAAGGGCCGTTTTCTAGTCTCTCCCACCCACAAGCACGGCCGCGGGAAGGCCAGCGCCCGCTGCGACGCAGCCTAACCGCCGAAACCGTACAGGGTGCGCCCCTGCCTCTTCAGGGCGTACACCACGTCCATGGCCGTCACAGTCTTGCGCTTGGCGTGCTCAGTGTACGTCACCGCGTCGCGGATCACGTTCTCCAGGAACACCTTCAGCACCCCGCGGGTCTCCTCGTAGATCAGACCAGAGATGCGCTTCACGCCGCCCCTGCGAGCCAGGCGGCGGATGGCGGGCTTCGTGATGCCCTGGATGTTGTCGCGCAACACCTTGCGGTGCCGCTTGGCGCCACCCTTGCCGAGCCCCTTTCCTCCCTTGCCGCGGCCTGTCATCCTTCCTTCCTCGGGCAAAGCAAAACGTGCACAAACAGCAGCTGCAGCGGCTGGCGAGTCGGCTACGGTCTGCGCCCAGCGCGCCCGCCGCCCCCCTATATAGACTCTGGCCCGCCCTCCCCCCACCACGCGCAACCGAGGGCATATAAGCGCAGCACGGAGGCGCGCGGGCCCGTTGTCAAGGCAGCACCGGACGCCGCGCCGCACCTAACCTCCACGCACGCCGCTCCGCTACCGCTATGGCCCGCACAAAGCAAACGGCCCGCAAGTCCACCGGCGGAAAGGCGCCGCGCAAACAGCTCGCCACCAAGGCGGCGAGGAAGAGCGCGCCCGCCACCGGAGGCGTCAAGAAGCCCCACCGCTACAGGCCGGGCACCGTCGCCCTGCGAGAAATCAGGCGCTACCAGAAGAGCACAGAGCTGCTCATCCGCAAGCTGCCATTCCAGCGCCTAGTGCGCGAGATCGCCCAGGACTTCAAGACCGACCTGCGCTTCCAGAGCTCCGCAGTCATGGCCCTGCAGGAGGCCAGCGAGGCCTACCTCGTCGGCCTCTTCGAAGACACCAACCTGTGCGCAATCCACGCCAAGCGCGTCACCATCATGCCCAAGGACATCCAGCTCGCGCGCCGCATCCGCGGCGAGCGCGCCTAAACCGCGCCGCGGCACCGCACCGCACAAACAAAAACGGCCCTTTTCAGGGCCACTAACATCTCTCCGTCGCGAGCAAACTTTGTCGGTCGCCTGCCTCTCGCCCCGCAACCCAAAAACAACAACCACCACTTCCCGTCCGTCCGCCACACCCGCTCACTCTGCCTGCCTGCTTAGCAGCGCGCAACAATCACACATCATCCCTCCCCGGCGCTCAAAGCGCACAATACCCAACGGCCGACGTCACACCGCACGGGTGGCTGGCCGGCCGGCCGCCGCTTTCGTTTCGAAAACACAAAAACAAACCCGCACTCCACTCCGACGGCCAACGGCCAGGCAGGCGCGCTCGCTCGCTCTACACGCCACCGAAATCCCCGCCGACTCCTTCCACATCTCAACGTGCCCCCCGTTGCAAAACATAACACACACACACACACACAAAGGAACAAAACAACAAAGACCAGACACGACTAGACAAGACAGACATCCGAGAAGAACGAACGCAGGCAAGCCAACCAACGTATTCAAACAAAACAACGTGACAGAAAACCAACCGTCGGCCGCCGCCACAAACACGGCGACAATCAACAACAACACCGCTTACCGCTACCGCCGCCCACACCCGCCACCGACCCCCGCAATCCAACCACCACGGCACGCAAACAGCATCCCCACGGGCATACAGAAACGCCAGACAGACAGACACCCACACCAAACGCAACACGACAATCAAAACCTTCCCCGACGTGCTTTGATGGCCCTGAGAAGGGCCGTTTTGGGCCGCGCGTCTCTTGCGCGCCACTAGACGACGACGGGGGGTGGGGACGACGGAGTCAAGCGCCAAACCCTTCCTTTCTCCCATCTCTTTCTCCTCTACTCTACTTCTTCTTCTTGGGCGAAGCCTTCGCCTTAGACGGCGTCGTCGCCTTCTTCGGGCGCGGCGCCTTCGGCTTCTTCGTCGGAACCTTGGCGGCCTTCTTCGCCTTCGACGGCGACTTGGCCTTGGCCGGCTTGGCCGCAGCCGCCTTCTTCGCACCCGCGGGAGCGGCCGACGCCGCAGACGCCTTCTTGGCGGCGCCCGCCTTCCGACCGGTCGCCGCCTTCACGCCACCAGCCTTCTTTGCGCCGGCCGCACGGGCGCCCTTCTTCTCCTTGCTGGCCGGAGCGGCGCGCTTCTTCTTGGCACCGCCAGCACGAGCCTTGCCGCCCTCGGCCGCCCCCCCGCCGCCGGCGCCGGCAAGCTTGAACGAGCCGGACGCGCCCTTCCCCTTCGTCTGCACCAGCTCGCCCGCCACGACGGCCGACTTGAGGTACTTCTTGATAAACGGCGCCAGCTTCTCCGCGTCCAGCTTGTAGTGCGCGGCAATGTACTTCTTGATCGCCTGCAGCGACGACCCGCCGCGCTCCTTCAGACTCTTGATGGCGGCCGTCACCATCTCAGAGGTGCGCGGGTGCGCAGGCTTGGCGCGCGGCTTCTTCGCAGACGACGCAGACTTGGCCTTCTTCGTAGTGCCGGTGGCGGCGGGTGCCGCAGCAGTCTCGTTCGTAGCCGCCTGATCTGCCATTTCGACGACGCGCGTAACACACAGCGAGAGCGAGAGCGAGAGCGAGCGGGACGGCAGGCAGGCACGCAAGCACAGCACAGCAGCAGAGCAGAGAATCACAAGGCCCAGCCAGTGTCGCGGGCGGGCGCGGACGGCCGAGAGAGCGGCCGCCACTCTGCGCGCCGCCGCGCCGCGCCTCCCGCGCTTGCTACCGCCCAACGTCCGACAGCCTGTGCGGAGCAGCCCCAAACCTGCGCCACAACCGCCCGCGCCTTTCAAACCACCGAGGATGGGGCTACACACAGCCACACCACAGTCGCCAACCAGTCGCCACGGCAGCGCCGCAAACCACGGCCAAACTGCAGCTACCGCGCGCTACAGCCTGGGTCGGCCCGCCGAGAATCGCCGCCCCCGCCCAAATGCCGCCCCCACAGCCCCAGCCGACGACCCGCCACAATGGCCAAACCTTCGGCAAAACTCCCACACCGTCGCCGCGGCAGCCCGGCCAGCGCGGCCGGCGCCACAGCCACACAAGCCGAGGCGTGCGGCGATGACGGCCGTGCAAACGCGCCTCCGCCGCCCCATCGCCTTCCGTCGCCCTCCCGCCGTTTCCCGATCGGCCCGCAGCCGTCGGGCCACATCGCGCGCCGTCCTCCTCCTCTCGCCCGCCAACATTCACAGCCGTTTATCAACAATTGCCCGCCGCAAACGGACGCCGCCTGCGCAACAGGCGCCGCCGCCCCTCGCCGCTTCCGACCCAACCCCTCGACCGAGGCAAACCGCAATCCGAATCTACAGACCAACCCAATCTGCCGTCAGCACACACGACAGCCGACCTTACACGTTACGCGTTACACATTACGTTTACACGTCTAGGTTAGGTTAGGGTTAGGTGGACGTGGGTTAGGTTAAGGGGACTTGGGTTAGGTTAAGCGTCAAACTTAGGTTAAGCATTCAAACACGTCAGGCGTCAGAGGTTAGGTTAGGTTACACGTTAGGTTAAGGGGTCAGTGCTAGGTTAAAAAAAAGCGTTCAAACGTGAGGCGTCAGCCGGACAGCTTACCTTACGTAGACGTTAGGGGCTCACAGGCTGAGCTCACCTCGCCACACCACAGGTTAGGTTCGGTTCGCTCGGCTCAGCGTAAAGCGCCGAGGTCAGGGTTACGTTCGTTCACCTTCGGGCGCCACACTTTCGGTTGAAAGGTCGCGACGGGACGACGTCGGCAGGCACGCCGCAAACGAACAAAAACGTACAGACGACGTCGAAAACCGCCGACAGACGGGGGAGCAGCACGACCACGACCAGATACCGAGCGCGAACGAGACACACGCGAACCACCCCCACCGGCCAAAGGGCACCACACAACAACCCAGAGCACCACGTGTCGACACCAGAGCAACCCGCCGCTCACGCGACATGGCTGGCACCGAAGGGCAACCGCCCGCAACTGCGCTTTCCGCGCCGGCCCGGATGCACGTCGTGCTACAACAACACCACTACCGTACACAGCCGCTGTTCACAACATCACTATCATGCGCGCCCGCGGCTCGCCGCCGTCGCAGTCGCAGCCCCAACGCCAGCACTTTTGCACCACCATTCACACGCACCGCAACACAGCTCGCCGACACAGCCGAACAAAACAAACACCACACAACAACAGCAACAACGCCGCCGCCTCTACTTGTGCCGGCGACCCACCCCGCCGATGGCGCACCTTTCGCCAGCCGGCAATCGACACACACGCACCCACCCACCCCCCGGGGCCCAGTGCAAAAAAAAAACACACAAAAAACAAAAAAACCAAACAAAAACAAAACGACACGGGAAGCGCACACCGCCACTTCGCGCGCACGCCACCAACCAGTCGTCGTCTCAAAATAACAAACACAAAAAAAAAATAAACTAACAACTAGGGCAACACGAAACAAAAAACGCCTCGCACGAACCGCCCACAAAAAGGACAAGCACACGCACAGCCTCTGCTGACGGACCACGACGCAGCGGCACGCTGCTCCTGTCCCGCGCCCCGCGCCCCACTCGAGTCACAACTCACGCGACACCGTCAACGACGGGCTCGCTTCCCGCAACCTACCACCTTTCCGCCACGACGCACAGCCCCAGCCCCACCCGACGACGCGCCCGTGGCAACGACTGCACTTTCACCACCGCCTCCCCCTTCCCCCCCAAAACACACACACACCACACCACACACACACACACACACACACACACAGCCAGCCAAAAACGCACTCGCGACCCACACATGCACACGCCAACCAGTCAACGTCGACAACCACACGCAAGGCTCGAAACGAAACCGGCGTCCTTCCACGTTGCCATCAAGCTACGCGACACAAGACACAAGGAACCAACACAACAGCCGGCCCCACTAATTCCCCACTCTCACGCCGCAAAAAGCACACCGAAACCGCCAAACGCACGCACATTCCCCTTCGCACTGACACCGACCGGCTCGCTACCACACACCTCTCGGCAGCCGTTTTCACGCCAATTCGCCACACCGCCCACACAGTCGACAAGCGCCCGCCCTGTACGGCACACGCAACGACGCAGCGCAGCAAAGGGCGCCCGCAACACATACCTCTCCTCCCCCTCTCTCTCTCTCTCCGCCGCCCGACGCGCCAACCCGCCACACCACACCGCCAGCCACTCGCAAATTGTGCACTGCCACCCAGCCACACGTCCAACACGCCGCGCCGCCTCCGGCCACCCGCCAGGGGGCGCTCACGTCCCGCGACAACCAGCGCGGCCCGCCGGGCCGGGCCGGGCCGGGGCCGAACCGAACCGAGCCGCCACTGCTCTGCACTCGGCACGGCCACACCCTGCTGCAGGACCGGGCTCGTCTCTCTGTACGCGTCTGCCTGCGCATCAACACAACACGACCTTTTTTTTTTCCTCTCTCTACCGCCATCCCTTCTTCTCGCGTTTTACTCGTTGTTGCAGCAGCGGCGCACACCTACACATCCACAGCCCCAGCCGAGCCGAGCCGGCCTCACCTCAGGGCCCGCCGCCAGCGTCTCCTCCTCGGGCACAGGTGCGGTGCTGTGGCCGCCCATCCAACCGCATTGCTGGCCGTCCAGCCGCCAGGCGTTCCCACTGGCCGCGAGCCACGCCGCGCACCGACCCCTGCTGCAGAAAACGAAGCATAAGCCAGAGACCGACCGATACACAAAGCAAGCCGTCGCCTCGCCTCTTGTCCTTCCTGCCTTCCTTCCGCCCCCCGCCCTTCTCACACCACCGCCTCTCCACTTTCGCCCCCCCCTCCTCCTTTTTTTTTTTTTTTTTGTTTTCTTCTTTCTTTCTTTCTTTCTTTCTTTGGCCCTCTCTCCTTCCCGCCATGGCGGTTACGGCACCGCCTGCAGCGGCAGATTTTGTGCGCCCACACGCCTACTCCTACCACCATTAAACCTCGCCCTGCCCTGCCCATCAACGTCGCAGTCGAACCGACGCTTGCCAACACACTGCCGACGTTCCTTTCTCTTTTCGGCCTACGCCCATTACGCGCCGCCGCCACAGCACCTTCCCTTCCCACAACACACCGACGTCATCACACGCACCCAAAACAGGGGCCACGACCGTGTTCCTCGCCCACTCCCGTCCCGCACGGTACGCACATTCCCAACTATTACCGCGCACCCTCCCTTTCCAATCTGTGTGTCTCTGTGTCTGTGTCCTGTCCGCGCGTGACGCCTCTCAACATCCGCCGTCCCCCGTCCCGTTTTCGCCCCCATGCCGTCGTCGCGCCGCCTCCTCCCCGTCCACCGCCGCCCCTGTCCGCCCCGCACCACACCATACACCGCTGCTTGTCCCGGCCGTTGCCACCAAAGGCGCCGACCGCAAACGCGCCACGCCGCAGCCCCCGTGCGTCTCGCGCTCGCTTGCATCTCCGTGCCGACGCTGCCTCTCTTCCCGCTCGCACTCGACCTC
>NW_025728486.1:0-46489 GCF_021461385.2 Schistocerca piceifrons | reverse complement strand
ATGACATTCACAGTACTCCTGCTAAGAGCTCCTCCAGTTTGCAAATGTATCTCAACTGTTGACGAGGCATTTGGGTCCCTTTATTGAGTCATAGTTACTCCTGTCGGTTGCTGGCCGTTTTACAACAGTCACATCTGCTAGCTTACTTTGGCCAGTTCACATGGATCGATACGCCATTAACTGTCGACATAAAGACATTCACAGTACGCCAGACGGGAACTTCTCGAGTTTGCCGATGTATTTCGCCTGTTGACGAGGCATTTGGCTTCCTTAAGAGAGTCATAGTTACTCGTGCCAGTGTCTCACCGTTACTCCTGCCAATTGTTCCATGTTTTCCACAATGACATTTTCAAGCTTACTCTGGAAAGTTCACCTGAAGCTTTACGCCATTATCTGTCGACATAAAGACTTTCACGGTACTCCTGCCGGGAGCTTGTCGAGTTTGCCGATGTGTTTCGCCTGTTGGCGAGGCATTTGGGTAACGTAAGAGAGTCACAGTTACGCCAGTCATTTGTTCCCCGTTTTACCACAGTCACATTTTCAAGCTTCCTCTAGCAGCTCACCTGAAGCGATACGCAATTATCTGTCAATATATAGACTTTCACAGTACTCCTGCCGGTAGCGTCTCGAGTTTGCCCATTTTTTTCGCCTGTTGAGGGCCATTTGGCTACCTTAAGAGAGTCATAGTTACTCCAGTCAGTTGCTCCAAGTTTTGCCACAGTCACATTTTCAAGCTTATTGTGGCTGGCCAGTTCACCTGAAGCGATACGCCATTATCTGTCGACATAAAGACTTTCACATTACTCCTGCCGGTAGCTTCTCGAGTTTGCCGATGTATTTCGCCTGTTGACGAGGCATATGGCTACCTTAAGAGAGTCATAGTTTCTCCTGTCGGTTGCACCCCGTTTTACCACAGTCACATTTTCAGCTTCCTTTAGCCAGTTCTCCTGAAGCGATACGCCATTATCTGTCAACATAAAGACTTCCACAGTATTCCTGCCGGGAGCTTCTCGAGTTTGCTGATGTATTTCGCCTGTTGACGAGGCATTTGGCTACCTTGAGAGAGGCATAGTTACTCCTGTCGGTTGCTCCCCGTTTTACAACAGTCACATCTACAAGCTTACACTGGCCAGTTCACCTGAATCGATACGCCATTAACTGTCGACATAAAGACATTCACAGTACGCCTGCCCTGAACTTCTCGAGTTTGGCGATGTATCTCGGCTGTTGACGAGGCATTTGGCTACCTTAAGAGAGTCGTAGTTACTCCTGTCAGTTTCTCCCCGTTTTACAACAGTCACAACTACGAGCTTACTCTGGCCAGTTCACCACAAGCGATACGTTATTATTTGTCGACATTATGACATTCACAGTACTCCTGCTAAGAGCTCCTCCAGTTTGCAAATGTATCTCAACTGTTGACGAGGCATTTGGGTCCCTTTATTGAGTCATAGTTACTCCTGTCGGTTGCTGCCCGTTTTACAACAGTCACATCTGCTAGCTTACTTTGGCCAGTTCACATGGATCGATACGCCATTAACTGTCGACATAAAGACATTCACAGTACGCCAGCCGGGAACTTCTCGAGTTTGCCGATGTATTTCGCCTGTTGACGAGGCATTTGGCTACCTTAAGAGAGTCATAGTTACTCGTGCCAGTGTCTCACCGTTACTCCTGCCAATTGTTCCCCGTTTTCCACAATGACATTTTCAAGCTTACTCTGGAAAGTTCACCTGAGGCGATACGCCATTATCTGTCAACATAATGACTTTCACAGTACTCCTCCCGGGAGCTCCTCGAGTTTGCCGATTTATTGCGCCTGTTGACGAGGTATTTGGCTACCTCAAGAGAGTCATATTTACTCCTGTCGGTTGCTCCCCGTTTTACAACAGTCACATCTAGAAGCTTACTCTGGCCAGTTCACCTGAATCGATACGCCATTAACTGTCGACATAAAGACTTTCACAGTACTCCTGCCGGGAGCTTCTCGAATTTGCCGATGTATTTCGCCTGTTGACGGGGCATTTGGCTACCTTAAGAGATTCATAGTTACTCGTGCCAGTGTCTCACCGTTACTCCTGCTAATTGTTCCCGGTTTTCCACAATGACATTTTCAAGCTTACTCTGGCTAGTTCACCTGAGGCGATACGCCATTATCTGTCAACATAATGACTTTCACAGTACTCCTCCCGGGAGCTCCTCGAGTTTGCCTATGTATTTCGCCTGTTGACGAGGCATATGGCTACCTTAAGAGAGTCATAGTTTCTCCTGTCGGTTGCACCCCGTTTTACCACAGTCACATTTTCAGCTTCCTTTAGCCAGTTCTCCTGAAGCGATACGCCATTATCTGTCAACATAAAGACTTCCACAGTATTCCCGCCGGGAGCTTCTCGTGTTTGCTGATGTATTTCGCCTGTTGACGAGGCATTTGGCTACCTTGAGAGAGGCATAGTTACTCCTGTCGGTCGCTCCCCGTTTTACAACAGTCACATCTACAAGCTTACACTGGCCAGTTCACCTGAATCGATACGCCATTAACTGTCGACATAAAGACATTCACAGTACGCCTGCCCTGAACTTCTCGAGTTTGGCGATGTATCTCGGTTGTTGACGAGACATTTGGCTACCTTAAGAGAGTCGTAGTTACTCCTGTCAGTTTCTCCCCGTTTTACAACAGTCACAACTACGAGCCTACTCTGACCAGTTCACCACAAGCGATACGTTATCATTTGTCGACATTATGACATTCACAGTACTCCTGCTAAGAGCTCCTCCAGTTTGCAAATGTATCTCAACTGTTGACGAGGCATTTGGGTCCCTTTATTGAGTCATAGTTACTCCTGTCGGTTGCTGGCCGTTTTACAACAGTCACATCTGTTAGCTTACTTTGGCCAGTTCACATGGATCGATACGCCATTAACTGTCGACATAAAGACATTCACAGTACGCCAGCCGGGAACTTCTCGAGTTTGCCGATGTATTTCGCCTGTTGACGAGGCATTTGGCTTCCTTAAGAGAGTCATAGTTACTCGTGCCAGTGTCTCACCGTTACTCCTGCCAATTGTTCCATGTTTTCCACAATGACATTTTCAAGCTTACTCTGGAAAGTTCACCTGAAGCTTTACGCCATTATCTGTCGACATAAAGACTTTCACGGTACTCCTGCCGGGAGCTTGTCGAGTTTGCCGATGTGTTTCGCCTGTTGGCGAGGCATTTGGGTAACGTAAGAGAGTCACAGTTACGCCAGTCATTTGTTCCCCGTTTTACCACAGTCACATTTTCAAGCTTCCTCTAGCAGCTCACCTGAAGCGATACGCAATTATCTGTCAATATATAGACTTTCACAGTACTCCTGCCGGTAGCGTCTCGAGTTTGCCCATTTTTTTCGCCTGTTGAGGGCCATTTGGCTACCTTAAGAGAGTCATAGTTACTCCAGTCAGTTGCTCCAAGTTTTGCCACAGTCACATTTTCAAGCTTATTGTGGCTGGCCAGTTCACCTGAAGCGATACGCCATTATCTGTCGACATAAAGACTTTCACATTACTCCTGCCGGTAGCTTCTCGAGTTTGCCGATGTATTTCGCCTGTTGACGAGGCATATGGCTACCTTAAGAGAGTCATAGTTTCTCCTGTCGGTTGCACCCCGTTTTACCACAGTCACATTTTCAGCTTCCTTTAGCCAGTTCTCCTGAAGCGATACGCCATTATCTGTCAACATAAAGACTTCCACAGTATTCCTGCCGGGAGCTTCTCGAGTTTGCTGATGTATTTCGCCTGTTGACGAGGCATTTGGCTACCTTGAGAGAGGCATAGTTACTCCTGTCGGTTGCTCCCCGTTTTACAACAGTCACATCTACAAGCTTACACTGGCCAGTTCACCTGAATCGATACGCCATTAACTGTCGACATAAAGACATTCACAGTACGCCTGCCCTGAACTTCTCGAGTTTGGCGATGTATCTCGGCTGTTGACGAGGCATTTGGCTACCTTAAGAGAGTCGTAGTTACTCCTGTCAGTTTCTCCCCGTTTTACAACAGTCACAACTACGAGCTTACTCTGGCCAGTTCACCACAAGCGATACGTTATTATTTGTCGACATTATGACATTCACAGTACTCCTGCTAAGAGCTCCTCCAGTTTGCAAATGTATCTCAACTGTTGACGAGGCATTTGGGTCCCTTTATTGAGTCATAGTTACTCCTGTCGGTTGCTGCCCGTTTTACAACAGTCACATCTGCTAGCTTACTTTGGCCAGTTCACATGGATCGATACGCCATTAACTGTCGACATAAAGACATTCACAGTACGCCAGCCGGGAACTTCTCGAGTTTGCCGATGTATTTCGCCTGTTGACGAGGCATTTGGCTACCTTAAGAGAGTCATAGTTACTCGTGCCAGTGTCTCACCGTTACTCCTGCCAATTGTTCCCCGTTTTCCACAATGACATTTTCAAGCTTACTCTGGAAAGTTCACCTGAGGCGATACGCCATTATCTGTCAACATAATGACTTTCACAGTACTCCTCCCGGGAGCTCCTCGAGTTTGCCGATTTATTGCGCCTGTTGACGAGGTATTTGGCTACCTCAAGAGAGTCATATTTACTCCTGTCGGTTGCTCCCCGTTTTACAACAGTCACATCTAGAAGCTTACTCTGGCCAGTTCACCTGAATCGATACGCCATTAACTGTCGACATAAAGACTTTCACAGTACTCCTGCCGGGAGCTTCTCGAATTTGCCGATGTATTTCGCCTGTTGACGGGGCATTTGGCTACCTTAAGAGATTCATAGTTACTCGTGCCAGTGTCTCACCGTTACTCCTGCTAATTGTTCCCGGTTTTCCACAATGACATTTTCAAGCTTACTCTGGCTAGTTCACCTGAGGCGATACGCCATTATCTGTCAACATAATGACTTTCACAGTACTCCTCCCGGGAGCTCCTCGAGTTTGCCTATGTATTTCGCCTGTTGACGAGGCATATGGCTACCTTAAGAGAGTCATAGTTTCTCCTGTCGGTTGCACCCCGTTTTACCACAGTCACATTTTCAGCTTCCTTTAGCCAGTTCTCCTGAAGCGATACGCCATTATCTGTCAACATAAAGACTTCCACAGTATTCCCGCCGGGAGCTTCTCGTGTTTGCTGATGTATTTCGCCTGTTGACGAGGCATTTGGCTACCTTGAGAGAGGCATAGTTACTCCTGTCGGTCGCTCCCCGTTTTACAACAGTCACATCTACAAGCTTACACTGGCCAGTTCACCTGAATCGATACGCCATTAACTGTCGACATAAAGACATTCACAGTACGCCTGCCCTGAACTTCTCGAGTTTGGCGATGTATCTCGGTTGTTGACGAGACATTTGGCTACCTTAAGAGAGTCGTAGTTACTCCTGTCAGTTTCTCCCCGTTTTACAACAGTCACAACTACGAGCCTACTCTGACCAGTTCACCACAAGCGATACGTTATCATTTGTCGACATTATGACATTCACAGTACTCCTGCTAAGAGCTCCTCCAGTTTGCAAATGTATCTCAACTGTTGACGAGGCATTTGGGTCCCTTTATTGAGTCATAGTTACTCCTGTCGGTTGCTGGCCGTTTTACAACAGTCACATCTGCTAGCTTACTTTGGCCAGTTCACATGGATCGATACGCCATTAACTGTCGACATAAAGACATTCACAGTACGCCAGCCGGGAACTTCTCGAGTTTGCCGATGTATTTCGCCTGTTGACGAGGCATTTGGCTTCCTTAAGAGAGTCATAGTTACTCGTGCCAGTCTCTCACCGTTACTCCTGCCAATTGTTCCATGTTTTCCACAATGACATTTTCAAGCTTACTCTGGAAAGTTCACCTGAAGCTTTACGCCATTATCTGTCGACATAAAGACTTTCACGGTACTCCTGCCGGGAGCTTGTCGAGTTTGCCGATGTGTTTCGCCTGTTGGCGAGGCATTTGGGTAACGTAAGAGAGTCACAGTTACGCCAGTCATTTGTTCCCCGTTTTACCACAGTCACATTTTCAAGCTTCCTCTAGCAGCTCACCTGAAGCGATACGCAATTATCTGTCAATATATAGACTTTCACAGTACTCCTGCCGGTAGCGTCTCGAGTTTGCCCATATTTTTCGCCTGTTGAGGGCCATTTGGCTACCTTAAGAGAGTCATAGTTACTCCAGTCAGTTGCTCCAAGTTTTGCCACAGTCACATTTTCAAGCTTATTGTGGCTGGCCAGTTCACCTGAAGCGATACGCCATTATCTGTCGACATAAAGACTTTCACATTACTCCTGCCGGTAGCTTCTCGAGTTTGCCGATGTATTTCGCCTGTTGACGAGGCATATGGCTACCTTAAGAGAGTCATAGTTTCTCCTGTCGGTTGCACCCCGTTTTACCACAGTCACATTTTCAGCTTCCTTTAGCCAGTTCTCCTGAAGCGATACGCCATTATCTGTCAACATAAAGACTTCCACAGTATTCCTGCCGGGAGCTTCTCGAGTTTGCTGATGTATTTCGCCTGTTGACGAGGCATTTGGCTACCTTGAGAGAGGCATAGTTACTCCTGTCGGTTGCTCCCCGTTTTACAACAGTCACATCTACAAGCTTACACTGGCCAGTTCACCTGAATCGATACGCCATTAACTGTCGACATAAAGACATTCACAGTACGCCTGCCCTGAACTTCTCGAGTTTGGCGATGTATCTCGGCTGTTGACGAGGCATTTGGCTACCTTAAGAGAGTCGTAGTTACTCCTGTCAGTTTCTCCCCGTTTTACAACAGTCACAACTACGAGCTTACTCTGGCCAGTTCACCACAAGCGATACGTTATTATTTGTCGACATTATGACATTCACAGTACTCCTGCTAAGAGCTCCTCCAGTTTGCAAATGTATCTCAACTGTTGACGAGGCATTTGGGTCCCTTTATTGAGTCATAGTTACTCCTGTCGGTTGCTGCCCGTTTTACAACAGTCACATCTGCTAGCTTACTTTGGCCAGTTCACATGGATCGATACGCCATTAACTGTCGACATAAAGACATTCACAGTACGCCAGCCGGGAACTTCTCGAGTTTGCCGATGTATTTCGCCTGTTGACGAGGCATTTGGCTACCTTAAGAGAGTCATAGTTACTCGTGCCAGTGTCTCACCGTTACTCCTGCCAATTGTTCCCCGTTTTCCACAATGACATTTTCAAGCTTACTCTGGAAAGTTCACCTGAGGCGATACGCCATTATCTGTCAACATAATGACTTTCACAGTACTCCTCCCGGGAGCTCCTCGAGTTTGCCGATTTATTGCGCCTGTTGACGAGGTATTTGGCTACCTCAAGAGAGTCATATTTACTCCTGTCGGTTGCTCCCCGTTTTACAACAGTCACATCTAGAAGCTTACTCTGGCCAGTTCACCTGAATCGATACGCCATTAACTGTCGACATAAAGACTTTCACAGTACTCCTGCCGGGAGCTTCTCGAATTTGCCGATGTATTTCGCCTGTTGACGGGGCATTTGGCTACCTTAAGAGATTCATAGTTACTCGTGCCAGTGTCTCACCGTTACTCCTGCTAATTGTTCCCGGTTTTCCACAATGACATTTTCAAGCTTACTCTGGCTAGTTCACCTGAGGCGATACGCCATTATCTGTCAACATAATGACTTTCACAGTACTCCTCCCGGGAGCTCCTCGAGTTTGCCTATGTATTTCGCCTGTTGACGAGGCATATGGCTACCTTAAGAGAGTCATAGTTTCTCCTGTCGGTTGCACCCCGTTTTACCACAGTCACATTTTCAGCTTCCTTTAGCCAGTTCTCCTGAAGCGATACGCCATTATCTGTCAACATAAAGACTTCCACAGTATTCCCGCCGGGAGCTTCTCGTGTTTGCTGATGTATTTCGCCTGTTGACGAGGCATTTGGCTACCTTGAGAGAGGCATAGTTACTCCTGTCGGTCGCTCCCCGTTTTACAACAGTCACATCTACAAGCTTACACTGGCCAGTTCACCTGAATCGATACGCCATTAACTGTCGACATAAAGACATTCACAGTACGCCTGCCCTGAACTTCTCGAGTTTGGCGATGTATCTCGGTTGTTGACGAGACATTTGGCTACCTTAAGAGAGTCGTAGTTACTCCTGTCAGTTTCTCCCCGTTTTACAACAGTCACAACTACGAGCCTACTCTGACCAGTTCACCACAAGCGATACGTTATCATTTGTCGACATTATGACATTCACAGTACTCCTGCTAAGAGCTCCTCCAGTTTGCAAATGTATCTCAACTGTTGACGAGGCATTTGGGTCCCTTTATTGAGTCATAGTTACTCCTGTCGGTTGCTGGCCGTTTTACAACAGTCACATCTGCTAGCTTACTTTGGCCAGTTCACATGGATCGATACGCCATTAACTGTCGACATAAAGACATTCACAGTACGCCAGCCGGGAACTTCTCGAGTTTGCCGATGTATTTCGCCTGTTGACGAGGCATTTGGCTTCCTTAAGAGAGTCATAGTTACTCGTGCCAGTGTCTCACCGTTACTCCTGCCAATTGTTCCATGTTTTCCACAATGACATTTTCAAGCTTACTCTGGAAAGTTCACCTGAAGCTTTACGCCATTATCTGTCGACATAAAGACTTTCACGGTACTCCTGCCGGGAGCTTGTCGAGTTTGCCGATGTGTTTCGCCTGTTGGCGAGGCATTTGGGTAACGTAAGAGAGTCACAGTTACGCCAGTCATTTGTTCCCCGTTTTACCACAGTCACATTTTCAAGCTTCCTCTAGCAGCTCACCTGAAGCGATACGCAATTATCTGTCAATATATAGACTTTCACAGTACTCCTGCCGGTAGCGTCTCGAGTTTGCCCATTTTTTTCGCCTGTTGAGGGCCATTTGGCTACCTTAAGAGAGTCATAGTTACTCCAGTCAGTTGCTCCAAGTTTTGCCACAGTCACATTTTCAAGCTTATTGTGGCTGGCCAGTTCACCTGAAGCGATACGCCATTATCTGTCGACATAAAGACTTTCACATTACTCCTGCCGGTAGCTTCTCGAGTTTGCCGATGTATTTCGCCTGTTGACGAGGCATATGGCTACCTTAAGAGAGTCATAGTTTCTCCTGTCGGTTGCACCCCGTTTTACCACAGTCACATTTTCAGCTTCCTTTAGCCAGTTCTCCTGAAGCGATACGCCATTATCTGTCAACATAAAGACTTCCACAGTATTCCTGCCGGGAGCTTCTCGAGTTTGCTGATGTATTTCGCCTGTTGACGAGGCATTTGGCTACCTTGAGAGAGGCATAGTTACTCCTGTCGGTTGCTCCCCGTTTTACAACAGTCACATCTACAAGCTTACACTGGCCAGTTCACCTGAATCGATACGCCATTAACTGTCGACATAAAGACATTCACAGTACGCCTGCCCTGAACTTCTCGAGTTTGGCGATGTATCTCGGCTGTTGACGAGGCATTTGGCTACCTTAAGAGAGTCGTAGTTACTCCTGTCAGTTTCTCCCCGTTTTACAACAGTCACAACTACGAGCTTACTCTGGCCAGTTCACCACAAGCGATACGTTATTATTTGTCGACATTATGACATTCACAGTACTCCTGCTAAGAGCTCCTCCAGTTTGCAAATGTATCTCAACTGTTGACGAGGCATTTGGGTCCCTTTATTGAGTCATAGTTACTCCTGTCGGTTGCTGCCCGTTTTACAACAGTCACATCTGCTAGCTTACTTTGGCCAGTTCACATGGATCGATACGCCATTAACTGTCGACATAAAGACATTCACAGTACGCCAGCCGGGAACTTCTCGAGTTTGCCGATGTATTTCGCCTGTTGACGAGGCATTTGGCTACCTTAAGAGAGTCATAGTTACTCGTGCCAGTGTCTCACCGTTACTCCTGCCAATTGTTCCCCGTTTTCCACAATGACATTTTCAAGCTTACTCTGGAAAGTTCACCTGAGGCGATACGCCATTATCTGTCAACATAATGACTTTCACAGTACTCCTCCCGGGAGCTCCTCGAGTTTGCCGATTTATTGCGCCTGTTGACGAGGTATTTGGCTACCTCAAGAGAGTCATATTTACTCCTGTCGGTTGCTCCCCGTTTTACAACAGTCACATCTAGAAGCTTACTCTGGCCAGTTCACCTGAATCGATACGCCATTAACTGTCGACATAAAGACTTTCACAGTACTCCTGCCGGGAGCTTCTCGAATTTGCCGATGTATTTCGCCTGTTGACGGGGCATTTGGCTACCTTAAGAGATTCATAGTTACTCGTGCCAGTGTCTCACCGTTACTCCTGCTAATTGTTCCCGGTTTTCCACAATGACATTTTCAAGCTTACTCTGGCTAGTTCACCTGAGGCGATACGCCATTATCTGTCAACATAATGACTTTCACAGTACTCCTCCCGGGAGCTCCTCGAGTTTGCCTATGTATTTCGCCTGTTGACGAGGCATATGGCTACCTTAAGAGAGTCATAGTTTCTCCTGTCGGTTGCACCCCGTTTTACCACAGTCACATTTTCAGCTTCCTTTAGCCAGTTCTCCTGAAGCGATACGCCATTATCTGTCAACATAAAGACTTCCACAGTATTCCCGCCGGGAGCTTCTCGTGTTTGCTGATGTATTTCGCCTGTTGACGAGGCATTTGGCTACCTTGAGAGAGGCATAGTTACTCCTGTCGGTCGCTCCCCGTTTTACAACAGTCACATCTACAAGCTTACACTGGCCAGTTCACCTGAATCGATACGCCATTAACTGTCGACATAAAGACATTCACAGTACGCCTGCCCTGAACTTCTCGAGTTTGGCGATGTATCTCGGTTGTTGACGAGACATTTGGCTACCTTAAGAGAGTCGTAGTTACTCCTGTCAGTTTCTCCCCGTTTTACAACAGTCACAACTACGAGCCTACTCTGACCAGTTCACCACAAGCGATACGTTATCATTTGTCGACATTATGACATTCACAGTACTCCTGCTAAGAGCTCCTCCAGTTTGCAAATGTATCTCAACTGTTGACGAGGCATTTGGGTCCCTTTATTGAGTCATAGTTACTCCTGTCGGTTGCTGGCCGTTTTACAACAGTCACATCTGTTAGCTTACTTTGGCCAGTTCACATGGATCGATACGCCATTAACTGTCGACATAAAGACATTCACAGTACGCCAGCCGGGAACTTCTCGAGTTTGCCGATGTATTTCGCCTGTTGACGAGGCATTTGGCTTCCTTAAGAGAGTCATAGTTACTCGTGCCAGTGTCTCACCGTTACTCCTGCCAATTGTTCCATGTTTTCCACAATGACATTTTCAAGCTTACTCTGGAAAGTTCACCTGAAGCTTTACGCCATTATCTGTCGACATAAAGACTTTCACGGTACTCCTGCCGGGAGCTTGTCGAGTTTGCCGATGTGTTTCGCCTGTTGGCGAGGCATTTGGGTAACGTAAGAGAGTCACAGTTACGCCAGTCATTTGTTCCCCGTTTTACCACAGTCACATTTTCAAGCTTCCTCTAGCAGCTCACCTGAAGCGATACGCAATTATCTGTCAATATATAGACTTTCACAGTACTCCTGCCGGTAGCGTCTCGAGTTTGCCCATTTTTTTCGCCTGTTGAGGGCCATTTGGCTACCTTAAGAGAGTCATAGTTACTCCAGTCAGTTGCTCCAAGTTTTGCCACAGTCACATTTTCAAGCTTATTGTGGCTGGCCAGTTCACCTGAAGCGATACGCCATTATCTGTCGACATAAAGACTTTCACATTACTCCTGCCGGTAGCTTCTCGAGTTTGCCGATGTATTTCGCCTGTTGACGAGGCATATGGCTACCTTAAGAGAGTCATAGTTTCTCCTGTCGGTTGCACCCCGTTTTACCACAGTCACATTTTCAGCTTCCT
This sequence comes from Schistocerca piceifrons, assembly GCF_021461385.2. Taxonomy (NCBI): domain Eukaryota; kingdom Metazoa; phylum Arthropoda; class Insecta; order Orthoptera; family Acrididae; genus Schistocerca; species Schistocerca piceifrons. The sequence continues at coordinate 34,595 of NW_025728486.1, read as the reverse complement.
TTAGCCAGTTCTCCTGAAGCGATACGCCATTATCTGTCAACATAAAGACTTCCACAGTATTCCTGCCGGGAGCTTCTCGAGTTTGCTGATGTATTTCGCCTGTTGACGAGGCATTTGGCTACCTTGAGAGAGGCATAGTTACTCCTGTCGGTTGCTCCCCGTTTTACAACAGTCACATCTACAAGCTTACACTGGCCAGTTCACCTGAATCGATACGCCATTAACTGTCGACATAAAGACATTCACAGTACGCCTGCCCTGAACTTCTCGAGTTTGGCGATGTATCTCGGCTGTTGACGAGGCATTTGGCTACCTTAAGAGAGTCGTAGTTACTCCTGTCAGTTTCTCCCCGTTTTACAACAGTCACAACTACGAGCTTACTCTGGCCAGTTCACCACAAGCGATACGTTATTATTTGTCGACATTATGACATTCACAGTACTCCTGCTAAGAGCTCCTCCAGTTTGCAAATGTATCTCAACTGTTGACGAGGCATTTGGGTCCCTTTATTGAGTCATAGTTACTCCTGTCGGTTGCTGCCCGTTTTACAACAGTCACATCTGCTAGCTTACTTTGGCCAGTTCACATGGATCGATACGCCATTAACTGTCGACATAAAGACATTCACAGTACGCCAGCCGGGAACTTCTCGAGTTTGCCGATGTATTTCGCCTGTTGACGAGGCATTTGGCTACCTTAAGAGAGTCATAGTTACTCGTGCCAGTGTCTCACCGTTACTCCTGCCAATTGTTCCCCGTTTTCCACAATGACATTTTCAAGCTTACTCTGGAAAGTTCACCTGAGGCGATACGCCATTATCTGTCAACATAATGACTTTCACAGTACTCCTCCCGGGAGCTCCTCGAGTTTGCCGATTTATTGCGCCTGTTGACGAGGTATTTGGCTACCTCAAGAGAGTCATATTTACTCCTGTCGGTTGCTCCCCGTTTTACAACAGTCACATCTAGAAGCTTACTCTGGCCAGTTCACCTGAATCGATACGCCATTAACTGTCGACATAAAGACTTTCACAGTACTCCTGCCGGGAGCTTCTCGAATTTGCCGATGTATTTCGCCTGTTGACGGGGCATTTGGCTACCTTAAGAGATTCATAGTTACTCGTGCCAGTGTCTCACCGTTACTCCTGCTAATTGTTCCCGGTTTTCCACAATGACATTTTCAAGCTTACTCTGGCTAGTTCACCTGAGGCGATACGCCATTATCTGTCAACATAATGACTTTCACAGTACTCCTCCCGGGAGCTCCTCGAGTTTGCCTATGTATTTCGCCTGTTGACGAGGCATATGGCTACCTTAAGAGAGTCATAGTTTCTCCTGTCGGTTGCACCCCGTTTTACCACAGTCACATTTTCAGCTTCCTTTAGCCAGTTCTCCTGAAGCGATACGCCATTATCTGTCAACATAAAGACTTCCACAGTATTCCCGCCGGGAGCTTCTCGTGTTTGCTGATGTATTTCGCCTGTTGACGAGGCATTTGGCTACCTTGAGAGAGGCATAGTTACTCCTGTCGGTCGCTCCCCGTTTTACAACAGTCACATCTACAAGCTTACACTGGCCAGTTCACCTGAATCGATACGCCATTAACTGTCGACATAAAGACATTCACAGTACGCCTGCCCTGAACTTCTCGAGTTTGGCGATGTATCTCGGTTGTTGACGAGACATTTGGCTACCTTAAGAGAGTCGTAGTTACTCCTGTCAGTTTCTCCCCGTTTTACAACAGTCACAACTACGAGCCTACTCTGACCAGTTCACCACAAGCGATACGTTATCATTTGTCGACATTATGACATTCACAGTACTCCTGCTAAGAGCTCCTCCAGTTTGCAAATGTATCTCAACTGTTGACGAGGCATTTGGGTCCCTTTATTGAGTCATAGTTACTCCTGTCGGTTGCTGGCCGTTTTACAACAGTCACATCTGTTAGCTTACTTTGGCCAGTTCACATGGATCGATACGCCATTAACTGTCGACATAAAGACATTCACAGTACGCCAGCCGGGAACTTCTCGAGTTTGCCGATGTATTTCGCCTGTTGACGAGGCATTTGGCTTCCTTAAGAGAGTCATAGTTACTCGTGCCAGTGTCTCACCGTTACTCCTGCCAATTGTTCCATGTTTTCCACAATGACATTTTCAAGCTTACTCTGGAAAGTTCACCTGAAGCTTTACGCCATTATCTGTCGACATAAAGACTTTCACGGTACTCCTGCCGGGAGCTTGTCGAGTTTGCCGATGTGTTTCGCCTGTTGGCGAGGCATTTGGGTAACGTAAGAGAGTCACAGTTACGCCAGTCATTTGTTCCCCGTTTTACCACAGTCACATTTTCAAGCTTCCTCTAGCAGCTCACCTGAAGCGATACGCAATTATCTGTCAATATATAGACTTTCACAGTACTCCTGCCGGTAGCGTCTCGAGTTTGCCCATTTTTTTCGCCTGTTGAGGGCCATTTGGCTACCTTAAGAGAGTCATAGTTACTCCAGTCAGTTGCTCCAAGTTTTGCCACAGTCACATTTTCAAGCTTATTGTGGCTGGCCAGTTCACCTGAAGCGATACGCCATTATCTGTCGACATAAAGACTTTCACATTACTCCTGCCGGTAGCTTCTCGAGTTTGCCGATGTATTTCGCCTGTTGACGAGGCATATGGCTACCTTAAGAGAGTCATAGTTTCTCCTGTCGGTTGCACCCCGTTTTACCACAGTCACATTTTCAGCTTCCTTTAGCCAGTTCTCCTGAAGCGATACGCCATTATCTGTCAACATAAAGACTTCCACAGTATTCCTGCCGGGAGCTTCTCGAGTTTGCTGATGTATTTCGCCTGTTGACGAGGCATTTGGCTACCTTGAGAGAGGCATAGTTACTCCTGTCGGTTGCTCCCCGTTTTACAACAGTCACATCTACAAGCTTACACTGGCCAGTTCACCTGAATCGATACGCCATTAACTGTCGACATAAAGACATTCACAGTACGCCTGCCCTGAACTTCTCGAGTTTGGCGATGTATCTCGGCTGTTGACGAGGCATTTGGCTACCTTAAGAGAGTCGTAGTTACTCCTGTCAGTTTCTCCCCGTTTTACAACAGTCACAACTACGAGCTTACTCTGGCCAGTTCACCACAAGCGATACGTTATTATTTGTCGACATTATGACATTCACAGTACTCCTGCTAAGAGCTCCTCCAGTTTGCAAATGTATCTCAACTGTTGACGAGGCATTTGGGTCCCTTTATTGAGTCATAGTTACTCCTGTCGGTTGCTGCCCGTTTTACAACAGTCACATCTGCTAGCTTACTTTGGCCAGTTCACATGGATCGATACGCCATTAACTGTCGACATAAAGACATTCACAGTACGCCAGCCGGGAACTTCTCGAGTTTGCCGATGTATTTCGCCTGTTGACGAGGCATTTGGCTACCTTAAGAGAGTCATAGTTACTCGTGCCAGTGTCTCACCGTTACTCCTGCCAATTGTTCCCCGTTTTCCACAATGACATTTTCAAGCTTACTCTGGAAAGTTCACCTGAGGCGATACGCCATTATCTGTCAACATAATGACTTTCACAGTACTCCTCCCGGGAGCTCCTCGAGTTTGCCGATTTATTGCGCCTGTTGACGAGGTATTTGGCTACCTCAAGAGAGTCATATTTACTCCTGTCGGTTGCTCCCCGTTTTACAACAGTCACATCTAGAAGCTTACTCTGGCCAGTTCACCTGAATCGATACGCCATTAACTGTCGACATAAAGACTTTCACAGTACTCCTGCCGGGAGCTTCTCGAATTTGCCGATGTATTTCGCCTGTTGACGGGGCATTTGGCTACCTTAAGAGATTCATAGTTACTCGTGCCAGTGTCTCACCGTTACTCCTGCTAATTGTTCCCGGTTTTCCACAATGACATTTTCAAGCTTACTCTGGCTAGTTCACCTGAGGCGATACGCCATTATCTGTCAACATAATGACTTTCACAGTACTCCTCCCGGGAGCTCCTCGAGTTTGCCTATGTATTTCGCCTGTTGACGAGGCATATGGCTACCTTAAGAGAGTCATAGTTTCTCCTGTCGGTTGCACCCCGTTTTACCACAGTCACATTTTCAGCTTCCTTTAGCCAGTTCTCCTGAAGCGATACGCCATTATCTGTCAACATAAAGACTTCCACAGTATTCCCGCCGGGAGCTTCTCGTGTTTGCTGATGTATTTCGCCTGTTGACGAGGCATTTGGCTACCTTGAGAGAGGCATAGTTACTCCTGTCGGTCGCTCCCCGTTTTACAACAGTCACATCTACAAGCTTACACTGGCCAGTTCACCTGAATCGATACGCCATTAACTGTCGACATAAAGACATTCACAGTACGCCTGCCCTGAACTTCTCGAGTTTGGCGATGTATCTCGGTTGTTGACGAGACATTTGGCTACCTTAAGAGAGTCGTAGTTACTCCTGTCAGTTTCTCCCCGTTTTACAACAGTCACAACTACGAGCCTACTCTGACCAGTTCACCACAAGCGATACGTTATCATTTGTCGACATTATGACATTCACAGTACTCCTGCTAAGAGCTCCTCCAGTTTGCAAATGTATCTCAACTGTTGACGAGGCATTTGGGTCCCTTTATTGAGTCATAGTTACTCCTGTCGGTTGCTGGCCGTTTTACAACAGTCACATCTGCTAGCTTACTTTGGCCAGTTCACATGGATCGATACGCCATTAACTGTCGACATAAAGACATTCACAGTACGCCAGCCGGGAACTTCTCGAGTTTGCCGATGTATTTCGCCTGTTGACGAGGCATTTGGCTTCCTTAAGAGAGTCATAGTTACTCGTGCCAGTGTCTCACCGTTACTCCTGCCAATTGTTCCATGTTTTCCACAATGACATTTTCAAGCTTACTCTGGAAAGTTCACCTGAAGCTTTACGCCATTATCTGTCGACATAAAGACTTTCACGGTACTCCTGCCGGGAGCTTGTCGAGTTTGCCGATGTGTTTCGCCTGTTGGCGAGGCATTTGGGTAACGTAAGAGAGTCACAGTTACGCCAGTCATTTGTTCCCCGTTTTACCACAGTCACATTTTCAAGCTTCCTCTAGCAGCTCACCTGAAGCGATACGCAATTATCTGTCAATATATAGACTTTCACAGTACTCCTGCCGGTAGCGTCTCGAGTTTGCCCATTTTTTTCGCCTGTTGAGGGCCATTTGGCTACCTTAAGAGAGTCATAGTTACTCCAGTCAGTTGCTCCAAGTTTTGCCACAGTCACATTTTCAAGCTTATTGTGGCTGGCCAGTTCACCTGAAGCGATACGCCATTATCTGTCGACATAAAGACTTTCACATTACTCCTGCCGGTAGCTTCTCGAGTTTGCCGATGTATTTCGCCTGTTGACGAGGCATATGGCTACCTTAAGAGAGTCATAGTTTCTCCTGTCGGTTGCACCCCGTTTTACCACAGTCACATTTTCAGCTTCCTTTAGCCAGTTCTCCTGAAGCGATACGCCATTATCTGTCAACATAAAGACTTCCACAGTATTCCTGCCGGGAGCTTCTCGAGTTTGCTGATGTATTTCGCCTGTTGACGAGGCATTTGGCTACCTTGAGAGAGGCATAGTTACTCCTGTCGGTTGCTCCCCGTTTTACAACAGTCACATCTACAAGCTTACACTGGCCAGTTCACCTGAATCGATACGCCATTAACTGTCGACATAAAGACATTCACAGTACGCCTGCCCTGAACTTCTCGAGTTTGGCGATGTATCTCGGCTGTTGACGAGGCATTTGGCTACCTTAAGAGAGTCGTAGTTACTCCTGTCAGTTTCTCCCCGTTTTACAACAGTCACAACTACGAGCTTACTCTGGCCAGTTCACCACAAGCGATACGTTATTATTTGTCGACATTATGACATTCACAGTACTCCTGCTAAGAGCTCCTCCAGTTTGCAAATGTATCTCAACTGTTGACGAGGCATTTGGGTCCCTTTATTGAGTCATAGTTACTCCTGTCGGTTGCTGCCCGTTTTACAACAGTCACATCTGCTAGCTTACTTTGGCCAGTTCACATGGATCGATACGCCATTAACTGTCGACATAAAGACATTCACAGTACGCCAGCCGGGAACTTCTCGAGTTTGCCGATGTATTTCGCCTGTTGACGAGGCATTTGGCTACCTTAAGAGAGTCATAGTTACTCGTGCCAGTGTCTCACCGTTACTCCTGCCAATTGTTCCCCGTTTTCCACAATGACATTTTCAAGCTTACTCTGGAAAGTTCACCTGAGGCGATACGCCATTATCTGTCAACATAATGACTTTCACAGTACTCCTCCCGGGAGCTCCTCGAGTTTGCCGATTTATTGCGCCTGTTGACGAGGTATTTGGCTACCTCAAGAGAGTCATATTTACTCCTGTCGGTTGCTCCCCGTTTTACAACAGTCACATCTAGAAGCTTACTCTGGCCAGTTCACCTGAATCGATACGCCATTAACTGTCGACATAAAGACTTTCACAGTACTCCTGCCGGGAGCTTCTCGAATTTGCCGATGTATTTCGCCTGTTGACGGGGCATTTGGCTACCTTAAGAGATTCATAGTTACTCGTGCCAGTGTCTCACCGTTACTCCTGCTAATTGTTCCCGGTTTTCCACAATGACATTTTCAAGCTTACTCTGGCTAGTTCACCTGAGGCGATACGCCATTATCTGTCAACATAATGACTTTCACAGTACTCCTCCCGGGAGCTCCTCGAGTTTGCCTATGTATTTCGCCTGTTGACGAGGCATATGGCTACCTTAAGAGAGTCATAGTTTCTCCTGTCGGTTGCACCCCGTTTTACCACAGTCACATTTTCAGCTTCCTTTAGCCAGTTCTCCTGAAGCGATACGCCATTATCTGTCAACATAAAGACTTCCACAGTATTCCCGCCGGGAGCTTCTCGTGTTTGCTGATGTATTTCGCCTGTTGACGAGGCATTTGGCTACCTTGAGAGAGGCATAGTTACTCCTGTCGGTCGCTCCCCGTTTTACAACAGTCACATCTACAAGCTTACACTGGCCAGTTCACCTGAATCGATACGCCATTAACTGTCGACATAAAGACATTCACAGTACGCCTGCCCTGAACTTCTCGAGTTTGGCGATGTATCTCGGTTGTTGACGAGGCATTTGGCTACCTTAAGAGAGTCGTAGTTACTCCTGTCAGTTTCTCCCCGTTTTACAACAGTCACAACTACGAGCTTACTCTGACCAGTTCACCACAAGCGATACGTTATCATTTGTCGACATTATGACATTCACAGTACTCCTGCTAAGAGCTCCTCCAGTTTGCAAATGTATCTCAACTGTTGACGAGGCATTTGGGTCCCTTTATTGAGTCATAGTTACTCCTGTCGGTTGCTGGCCGTTTTACAACAGTCACATCTGCTAGCTTACTTTGGCCAGTTCACATGGATCGATACGCCATTAACTGTCGACATAAAGACATTCACAGTACGCCAGCCGGGAACTTCTCGAGTTTGCCGATGTATTTCGCCTGTTGACGAGGCATTTGGCTTCCTTAAGAGAGTCATAGTTACTCGTGCCAGTGTCTCACCGTTACTCCTGCCAATTGTTCCATGTTTTCCACAATGACATTTTCAAGCTTACTCTGGAAAGTTCACCTGAAGCTTTACGCCATTATCTGTCGACATAAAGACTTTCACGGTACTCCTGCCGGGAGCTTGTCGAGTTTGCCGATGTGTTTCGCCTGTTGGCGAGGCATTTGGGTAACGTAAGAGAGTCACAGTTACGCCAGTCATTTGTTCCCCGTTTTACCACAGTCACATTTTCAAGCTTCCTCTAGCAGCTCACCTGAAGCGATACGCAATTATCTGTCAATATATAGACTTTCACAGTACTCCTGCCGGTAGCGTCTCGAGTTTGCCCATATTTTTCGCCTGTTGAGGGCCATTTGGCTACCTTAAGAGAGTCATAGTTACTCCAGTCAGTTGCTCCAAGTTTTGCCACAGTCACATTTTCAAGCTTATTGTGGCTGGCCAGTTCACCTGAAGCGATACGCCATTATCTGTCGACATAAAGACTTTCACATTACTCCTGCCGGTAGCTTCTCGAGTTTGCCGATGTATTTCGCCTGTTGACGAGGCATATGGCTACCTTAAGAGAGTCATAGTTTCTCCTGTCGGTTGCACCCCGTTTTACCACAGTCACATTTTCAGCTTCCTTTAGCCAGTTCTCCTGAAGCGATACGCCATTATCTGTCAACATAAAGACTTCCACAGTATTCCTGCCGGGAGCTTCTCGAGTTTGCTGATGTATTTCGCCTGTTGACGAGGCATTTGGCTACCTTGAGAGAGGCATAGTTACTCCTGTCGGTTGCTCCCCGTTTTACAACAGTCACATCTACAAGCTTACACTGGCCAGTTCACCTGAATCGATACGCCATTAACTGTCGACATAAAGACATTCACAGTACGCCTGCCCTGAACTTCTCGAGTTTGGCGATGTATCTCGGCTGTTGACGAGGCATTTGGCTACCTTAAGAGAGTCGTAGTTACTCCTGTCAGTTTCTCCCCGTTTTACAACAGTCACAACTACGAGCTTACTCTGGCCAGTTCACCACAAGCGATACGTTATTATTTGTCGACATTATGACATTCACAGTACTCCTGCTAAGAGCTCCTCCAGTTTGCAAATGTATCTCAACTGTTGACGAGGCATTTGGGTCCCTTTATTGAGTCATAGTTACTCCTGTCGGTTGCTGCCCGTTTTACAACAGTCACATCTGCTAGCTTACTTTGGCCAGTTCACATGGATCGATACGCCATTAACTGTCGACATAAAGACATTCACAGTACGCCAGCCGGGAACTTCTCGAGTTTGCCGATGTATTTCGCCTGTTGACGAGGCATTTGGCTACCTTAAGAGAGTCATAGTTACTCGTGCCAGTGTCTCACCGTTACTCCTGCCAATTGTTCCCCGTTTTCCACAATGACATTTTCAAGCTTACTCTGGAAAGTTCACCTGAGGCGATACGCCATTATCTGTCAACATAATGACTTTCACAGTACTCCTCCCGGGAGCTCCTCGAGTTTGCCGATTTATTGCGCCTGTTGACGAGGTATTTGGCTACCTCAAGAGAGTCATATTTACTCCTGTCGGTTGCTCCCCGTTTTACAACAGTCACATCTAGAAGCTTACTCTGGCCAGTTCACCTGAATCGATACGCCATTAACTGTCGACATAAAGACTTTCACAGTACTCCTGCCGGGAGCTTCTCGAATTTGCCGATGTATTTCGCCTGTTGACGGGGCATTTGGCTACCTTAAGAGATTCATAGTTACTCGTGCCAGTGTCTCACCGTTACTCCTGCTAATTGTTCCCGGTTTTCCACAATGACATTTTCAAGCTTACTCTGGCTAGTTCACCTGAGGCGATACGCCATTATCTGTCAACATAATGACTTTCACAGTACTCCTCCCGGGAGCTCCTCGAGTTTGCCTATGTATTTCGCCTGTTGACGAGGCATATGGCTACCTTAAGAGAGTCATAGTTTCTCCTGTCGGTTGCACCCCGTTTTACCACAGTCACATTTTCAGCTTCCTTTAGCCAGTTCTCCTGAAGCGATACGCCATTATCTGTCAACATAAAGACTTCCACAGTATTCCCGCCGGGAGCTTCTCGTGTTTGCTGATGTATTTCGCCTGTTGACGAGGCATTTGGCTACCTTGAGAGAGGCATAGTTACTCCTGTCGGTCGCTCCCCGTTTTACAACAGTCACATCTACAAGCTTACACTGGCCAGTTCACCTGAATCGATACGCCATTAACTGTCGACATAAAGACATTCACAGTACGCCTGCCCTGAACTTCTCGAGTTTGGCGATGTATCTCGGTTGTTGACGAGGCATTTGGCTACCTTAAGAGAGTCGTAGTTACTCCTGTCAGTTTCTCCCCGTTTTACAACAGTCACAACTACGAGCTTACTCTGACCAGTTCACCACAAGCGATACGTTATCATTTGTCGACATTATGACATTCACAGTACTCCTGCTAAGAGCTCCTCCAGTTTGCAAATGTATCTCAACTGTTGACGAGGCATTTGGGTCCCTTTATTGAGTCATAGTTACTCCTGTCGGTTGCTGGCCGTTTTACAACAGTCACATCTGCTAGCTTACTTTGGCCAGTTCACATGGATCGATACGCCATTAACTGTCGACATAAAGACATTCACAGTACGCCAGCCGGGAACTTCTCGAGTTTGCCGATGTATTTCGCCTGTTGACGAGGCATTTGGCTTCCTTAAGAGAGTCATAGTTACTCGTGCCAGTGTCTCACCGTTACTCCTGCCAATTGTTCCATGTTTTCCACAATGACATTTTCAAGCTTACTCTGGAAAGTTCACCTGAAGCTTTACGCCATTATCTGTCGACATAAAGACTTTCACGGTACTCCTGCCGGGAGCTTGTCGAGTTTGCCGATGTGTTTCGCCTGTTGGCGAGGCATTTGGGTAACGTAAGAGAGTCACAGTTACGCCAGTCATTTGTTCCCCGTTTTACCACAGTCACATTTTCAAGCTTCCTCTAGCAGCTCACCTGAAGCGATACGCAATTATCTGTCAATATATAGACTTTCACAGTACTCCTGCCGGTAGCGTCTCGAGTTTGCCCATATTTTTCGCCTGTTGAGGGCCATTTGGCTACCTTAAGAGAGTCATAGTTACTCCAGTCAGTTGCTCCAAGTTTTGCCACAGTCACATTTTCAAGCTTATTGTGGCTGGCCAGTTCACCTGAAGCGATACGCCATTATCTGTCGACATAAAGACTTTCACATTACTCCTGCCGGTAGCTTCTCGAGTTTGCCGATGTATTTCGCCTGTTGACGAGGCATATGGCTACCTTAAGAGAGTCATAGTTTCTCCTGTCGGTTGCACCCCGTTTTACCACAGTCACATTTTCAGCTTCCTTTAGCCAGTTCTCCTGAAGCGATACGCCATTATCTGTCAACATAAAGACTTCCACAGTATTCCTGCCGGGAGCTTCTCGAGTTTGCTGATGTATTTCGCCTGTTGACGAGGCATTTGGCTACCTTGAGAGAGGCATAGTTACTCCTGTCGGTTGCTCCCCGTTTTACAACAGTCACATCTACAAGCTTACACTGGCCAGTTCACCTGAATCGATACGCCATTAACTGTCGACATAAAGACATTCACAGTACGCCTGCCCTGAACTTCTCGAGTTTGGCGATGTATCTCGGCTGTTGACGAGGCATTTGGCTACCTTAAGAGAGTCGTAGTTACTCCTGTCAGTTTCTCCCCGTTTTACAACAGTCACAACTACGAGCTTACTCTGGCCAGTTCACCACAAGCGATACGTTATTATTTGTCGACATTATGACATTCACAGTACTCCTGCTAAGAGCTCCTCCAGTTTGCAAATGTATCTCAACTGTTGACGAGGCATTTGGGTCCCTTTATTGAGTCATAGTTACTCCTGTCGGTTGCTGCCCGTTTTACAACAGTCACATCTGCTAGCTTACTTTGGCCAGTTCACATGGATCGATACGCCATTAACTGTCGACATAAAGACATTCACAGTACGCCAGCCGGGAACTTCTCGAGTTTGCCGATGTATTTCGCCTGTTGACGAGGCATTTGGCTACCTTGAGAGAGGCATAGTTACTCCTGTCGGTTGCTCCCCGTTTTACAACAGTCACATCTACAAGCTTACACTGGCCAGTTCACCTGAATCGATACGCCATTAACTGTCGACATAAAGACATTCACAGTACGCCTGCCCTGAACTTCTCGAGTTTGGCGATGTATCTCGGTTGTTGACGAGGCATTTGGCTACCTTAAGAGAGTCGTAGTTACTCCTGTCAGTTTCTCCCCGTTTTACAACAGTCACAACTACGAGCTTACTCTGACCAGTTCACCACAAGCGATACGTTATCATTTGTCGACATTATGACATTCACAGTACTCCTGCTAAGAGCTCCTCCAGTTTGCAAATGTATCTCAACTGTTGACGAGGCATTTGGGTCCCTTTATTGAGTCATAGTTACTCCTGTCGGTTGCTGGCCGTTTTACAACAGTCACATCTGCTAGCTTACTTTGGCCAGTTCACATGGATCGATACGCCATTAACTGTCGACATAAAGACATTCACAGTACGCCAGCCGGGAACTTCTCGAGTTTGCCGATGTATTTCGCCTGTTGACGAGGCATTTGGCTTCCTTAAGAGAGTCATAGTTACTCGTGCCAGTGTCTCACCGTTACTCCTGCCAATTGTTCCATGTTTTCCACAATGACATTTTCAAGCTTACTCTGGAAAGTTCACCTGAAGCTTTACGCCATTATCTGTCGACATAAAGACTTTCACGGTACTCCTGCCGGGAGCTTGTCGAGTTTGCCGATGTGTTTCGCCTGTTGGCGAGGCATTTGGGTAACGTAAGAGAGTCACAGTTACGCCAGTCATTTGTTCCCCGTTTTACCACAGTCACATTTTCAAGCTTCCTCTAGCAGCTCACCTGAAGCGATACGCAATTATCTGTCAATATATAGACTTTCACAGTACTCCTGCCGGTAGCGTCTCGAGTTTGCCCATATTTTTCGCCTGTTGAGGGCCATTTGGCTACCTTAAGAGAGTCATAGTTACTCCAGTCAGTTGCTCCAAGTTTTGCCACAGTCACATTTTCAAGCTTATTGTGGCTGGCCAGTTCACCTGAAGCGATACGCCATTATCTGTCGACATAAAGACTTTCACATTACTCCTGCCGGTAGCTTCTCGAGTTTGCCGATGTATTTCGCCTGTTGACGAGGCATATGGCTACCTTAAGAGAGTCATAGTTTCTCCTGTCGGTTGCACCCCGTTTTACCACAGTCACATTTTCAGCTTCCTTTAGCCAGTTCTCCTGAAGCGATACGCCATTATCTGTCAACATAAAGACTTCCACAGTATTCCTGCCGGGAGCTTCTCGAGTTTGCTGATGTATTTCGCCTGTTGACGAGGCATTTGGCTACCTTGAGAGAGGCATAGTTACTCCTGTCGGTTGCTCCCCGTTTTACAACAGTCACATCTACAAGCTTACACTGGCCAGTTCACCTGAATCGATACGCCATTAACTGTCGACATAAAGACATTCACAGTACGCCTGCCCTGAACTTCTCGAGTTTGGCGATGTATCTCGGCTGTTGACGAGGCATTTGGCTACCTTAAGAGAGTCGTAGTTACTCCTGTCAGTTTCTCCCCGTTTTACAACAGTCACAACTACGAGCTTACTCTGGCCAGTTCACCACAAGCGATACGTTATTATTTGTCGACATTATGACATTCACAGTACTCCTGCTAAGAGCTCCTCCAGTTTGCAAATGTATCTCAACTGTTGACGAGGCATTTGGGTCCCTTTATTGAGTCATAGTTACTCCTGTCGGTTGCTGCCCGTTTTACAACAGTCACATCTGCTAGCTTACTTTGGCCAGTTCACATGGATCGATACGCCATTAACTGTCGACATAAAGACATTCACAGTACGCCAGCCGGGAACTTCTCGAGTTTGCCGATGTATTTCGCCTGTTGACGAGGCATTTGGCTACCTTAAGAGAGTCATAGTTACTCGTGCCAGTGTCTCACCGTTACTCCTGCCAATTGTTCCCCGTTTTCCACAATGACATTTTCAAGCTTACTCTGGAAAGTTCACCTGAGGCGATACGCCATTATCTGTCAACATAATGACTTTCACAGTACTCCTCCCGGGAGCTCCTCGAGTTTGCCGATTTATTGCGCCTGTTGACGAGGTATTTGGCTACCTCAAGAGAGTCATATTTACTCCTGTCGGTTGCTCCCCGTTTTACAACAGTCACATCTAGAAGCTTACTCTGGCCAGTTCACCTGAATCGATACGCCATTAACTGTCGACATAAAGACTTTCACAGTACTCCTGCCGGGAGCTTCTCGAATTTGCCGATGTATTTCGCCTGTTGACGGGGCATTTGGCTACCTTAAGAGATTCATAGTTACTCGTGCCAGTGTCTCACCGTTACTCCTGCTAATTGTTCCCGGTTTTCCACAATGACATTTTCAAGCTTACTCTGGCTAGTTCACCTGAGGCGATACGCCATTATCTGTCAACATAATGACTTTCACAGTACTCCTCCCGGGAGCTCCTCGAGTTTGCCTATGTATTTCGCCTGTTGACGAGGCATATGGCTACCTTAAGAGAGTCATAGTTTCTCCTGTCGGTTGCACCCCGTTTTACCACAGTCACATTTTCAGCTTCCTTTAGCCAGTTCTCCTGAAGCGATACGCCATTATCTGTCAACATAAAGACTTCCACAGTATTCCCGCCGGGAGCTTCTCGTGTTTGCTGATGTATTTCGCCTGTTGACGAGGCATTTGGCTACCTTGAGAGAGGCATAGTTACTCCTGTCGGTCGCTCCCCGTTTTACAACAGTCACATCTACAAGCTTACACTGGCCAGTTCACCTGAATCGATACGCCATTAACTGTCGACATAAAGACATTCACAGTACGCCTGCCCTGAACTTCTCGAGTTTGGCGATGTATCTCGGTTGTTGACGAGGCATTTGGCTACCTTAAGAGAGTCGTAGTTACTCCTGTCAGTTTCTCCCCGTTTTACAACAGTCACAACTACGAGCTTACTCTGACCAGTTCACCACAAGCGATACGTTATCATTTGTCGACATTATGACATTCACAGTACTCCTGCTAAGAGCTCCTCCAGTTTGCAAATGTATCTCAACTGTTGACGAGGCATTTGGGTCCCTTTATTGAGTCATAGTTACTCCTGTCGGTTGCTGGCCGTTTTACAACAGTCACATCTGCTAGCTTACTTTGGCCAGTTCACATGGATCGATACGCCATTAACTGTCGACATAAAGACATTCACAGTACGCCAGCCGGGAACTTCTCGAGTTTGCCGATGTATTTCGCCTGTTGACGAGGCATTTGGCTTCCTTAAGAGAGTCATAGTTACTCGTGCCAGTGTCTCACCGTTACTCCTGCCAATTGTTCCATGTTTTCCACAATGACATTTTCAAGCTTACTCTGGAAAGTTCACCTGAAGCTTTACGCCATTATCTGTCGACATAAAGACTTTCACGGTACTCCTGCCGGGAGCTTGTCGAGTTTGCCGATGTGTTTCGCCTGTTGGCGAGGCATTTGGGTAACGTAAGAGAGTCACAGTTACGCCAGTCATTTGTTCCCCGTTTTACCACAGTCACATTTTCAAGCTTCCTCTAGCAGCTCACCTGAAGCGATACGCAATTATCTGTCAATATATAGACTTTCACAGTACTCCTGCCGGTAGCGTCTCGAGTTTGCCCATATTTTTCGCCTGTTGAGGGCCATTTGGCTACCTTAAGAGAGTCATAGTTACTCCAGTCAGTTGCTCCAAGTTTTGCCACAGTCACATTTTCAAGCTTATTGTGGCTGGCCAGTTCACCTGAAGCGATACGCCATTATCTGTCGACATAAAGACTTTCACATTACTCCTGCCGGTAGCTTCTCGAGTTTGCCGATGTATTTCGCCTGTTGACGAGGCATATGGCTACCTTAAGAGAGTCATAGTTTCTCCTGTCGGTTGCACCCCGTTTTACCACAGTCACATTTTCAGCTTCCTTTAGCCAGTTCTCCTGAAGCGATACGCCATTATCTGTCAACATAAAGACTTCCACAGTATTCCTGCCGGGAGCTTCTCGAGTTTGCTGATGTATTTCGCCTGTTGACGAGGCATTTGGCTACCTTGAGAGAGGCATAGTTACTCCTGTCGGTTGCTCCCCGTTTTACAACAGTCACATCTACAAGCTTACACTGGCCAGTTCACCTGAATCGATACGCCATTAACTGTCGACATAAAGACATTCACAGTACGCCTGCCCTGAACTTCTCGAGTTTGGCGATGTATCTCGGCTGTTGACGAGGCATTTGGCTACCTTAAGAGAGTCGTAGTTACTCCTGTCAGTTTCTCCCCGTTTTACAACAGTCACAACTACGAGCTTACTCTGGCCAGTTCACCACAAGCGATACGTTATTATTTGTCGACATTATGACATTCACAGTACTCCTGCTAAGAGCTCCTCCAGTTTGCAAATGTATCTCAACTGTTGACGAGGCATTTGGGTCCCTTTATTGAGTCATAGTTACTCCTGTCGGTTGCTGCCCGTTTTACAACAGTCACATCTGCTAGCTTACTTTGGCCAGTTCACATGGATCGATACGCCATTAACTGTCGACATAAAGACATTCACAGTACGCCAGCCGGGAACTTCTCGAGTTTGCCGATGTATTTCGCCTGTTGACGAGGCATTTGGCTACCTTAAGAGAGTCATAGTTACTCGTGCCAGTGTCTCACCGTTACTCCTGCCAATTGTTCCCCGTTTTCCACAATGACATTTTCAAGCTTACTCTGGAAAGTTCACCTGAGGCGATACGCCATTATCTGTCAACATAATGACTTTCACAGTACTCCTCCCGGGAGCTCCTCGAGTTTGCCGATTTATTGCGCCTGTTGACGAGGTATTTGGCTACCTCAAGAGAGTCATATTTACTCCTGTCGGTTGCTCCCCGTTTTACAACAGTCACATCTAGAAGCTTACTCTGGCCAGTTCACCTGAATCGATACGCCATTAACTGTCGACATAAAGACTTTCACAGTACTCCTGCCGGGAGCTTCTCGAATTTGCCGATGTATTTCGCCTGTTGACGGGGCATTTGGCTACCTTAAGAGATTCATAGTTACTCGTGCCAGTGTCTCACCGTTACTCCTGCTAATTGTTCCCGGTTTTCCACAATGACATTTTCAAGCTTACTCTGGCTAGTTCACCTGAGGCGATACGCCATTATCTGTCAACATAATGACTTTCACAGTACTCCTCCCGGGAGCTCCTCGAGTTTGCCTATGTTTTTCGCCTGTTGACGAGGCATATGGCTACCTTAAGAGAGTCATAGTTTCTCCTGTCGGTTGCACCCCGTTTTACCACAGTCACATTTTCAGCTTCCTTTAGCCAGTTCTCCTGAAGCGATACGCCATTATCTGTCAACATAAAGTCTTCCACAGTATTCCTGCCGGGAGCTTCTCGAGTTTGCTGATGTATTTCGCCTGTTGACGAGGCATTTGGCTACCTTGAGAGAGGCATAGTTACTCCTGTCGGTTGCTCCCCGTTTTACCACAGTCACATTTTCAGCTTCCTTTAGCCAGTTCACCTGAAGCGATACGCCATTATCTGTCGACATAAAGACTTTCACGGTACTCCTGCCGGGAGCTTGTCGAGTTTGCCGATGTGTTTCGCCTGTTGGCGAGGCATTTGGGTAACTTAAGAGAGTCACAGTTACGCCAGTCATTTGTTCCCCGTTTTACCACAGTCACATTTTCAAGCTTCCTCTAGCAGCTCACCTGAAGCGATACGCAATTATCTGTCAATATATAGACTTTCACAGTACTCCTGCCGGTAGCGTCTCGAGTTTGCCCATTTTTTTCGCCTATTGAGGGCCATTTGGCTACCTTAAGAGAGTCATAGTTACTCCAGTCAGTTGCTCCAAGTTTTGCCACAGTCACATTTTCAAGCTTATTGTGGCTGGCCAGTTCACCTGAAGCGATACGCCATTATCTGTCGACATAAAGACTTTCACATTACTCCTGCCGGTAGCTTCTCGAGTTTGCCGATGTATTTCGCCTGTTGACGAGGCATATGGCTACCTTAAGAGAGTCATAGTTTCTCCTGTCGGTTGCACCCCGTTTTACCACAGTCACATTTTCAGCTTCCTTTAGCCAGTTCTCCTGAAGCGATACGCCATTATCTGTCAACATAAAGACTTCCACAGTATTCCTGCCGGGAGCTTCTCGAGTTTGCTGATGTATTTCGCCTGTTGACGAGGCATTTGGCTACCTTGAGAGAGGCATAGTTACTCCTGTCGGTTGCTCCCCGTTTTACAACAGTCACATCTACAAGCTTACACTGGCCAGTTCACCTGAATCGATACGCCATTAACTGTCGACATAAAGACATTCACAGTACGCCTGCCCTGAACTTCTCGAGTTTGGCGATGTATCTCGGCTGTTGACGAGGCATTTGGCTACCTTAAGAGAGTCGTAGTTACTCCTGTCAGTTTCTCCCCGTTTTACAACAGTCACAACTACGAGCTTACTCTGGCCAGTTCACCACAAGCGATACGTTATTATTTGTCGACATTATGACATTCACAGTACTCCTGCTAAGAGCTCCTCCAGTTTGCAAATGTATCTCAACTGTTGACGAGGCATTTGGGTCCCTTTATTGAGTCATAGTTACTCCTGTCGGTTGCTGCCCGTTTTACAACAGTCACATCTGCTAGCTTACTTTGGCCAGTTCACATGGATCGATACGCCATTAACTGTCGACATAAAGACATTCACAGTACGCCAGCCGGGAACTTCTCGAGTTTGCCGATGTATTTCGCCTGTTGACGAGGCATTTGGCTACCTTAAGAGAGTCATAGTTACTCGTGCCAGTGTCTCACCGTTACTCCTGCCAATTGTTCCCCGTTTTCCACAATGACATTTTCAAGCTTACTCTGGAAAGTTCACCTGAGGCGATACGCCATTATCTGTCAACATAATGACTTTCACAGTACTCCTCCCGGGAGCTCCTCGAGTTTGCCGATTTATTGCGCCTGTTGACGAGGTATTTGGCTACCTCAAGAGAGTCATATTTACTCCTGTCGGTTGCTCCCCGTTTTACAACAGTCACATCTAGAAGCTTACTCTGGCCAGTTCACCTGAATCGATACGCCATTAACTGTCGACATAAAGACTTTCACAGTACTCCTGCCGGGAGCTTCTCGAATTTGCCGATGTATTTCGCCTGTTGACGGGGCATTTGGCTACCTTAAGAGATTCATAGTTACTCGTGCCAGTGTCTCACCGTTACTCCTGCTAATTGTTCCCGGTTTTCCACAATGACATTTTCAAGCTTACTCTGGCTAGTTCACCTGAGGCGATACGCCATTATCTGTCAACATAATGACTTTCACAGTACTCCTCCCGGGAGCTCCTCGAGTTTGCCTATGTATTTCGCCTGTTGACGAGGCATATGGCTACCTTAAGAGAGTCATAGTTTCTCCTGTCGGTTGCACCCCGTTTTACCACAGTCACATTTTCAGCTTCCTTTAGCCAGTTCTCCTGAAGCGATACGCCATTATCTATCAACATAAAGACTTCCACAGTATTCCTGCCGGGAGCTTCTCGAGTTTGCTGATGTATTTCGCCTGTTGACGAGGCATTTGGCTACCTTGAGAGAGGCATAGTTACTCCTGTCGGTTGCTCCCCGTTTTACAACAGTCACATCTACAAGCTTACACTGGCCAGTTCACCTGAATCGATACGCCATTAACTGTCGACATAAAGACATTCACAGTACGCCTGCCCTGAACTTCTCGAGTTTGGCGATGTATCTCGGCTGTTGACGAGGCATTTGGCTACCTTAAGAGAGTCGTAGTTACTCCTGTCAGTTTCTCCCCGTTTTACAACAGTCACAACTACGAGCTTACTCTGGCCAGTTCACCACAAGCGATACGTTATTATTTGTCGACATTATGACATTCACAGTACTCCTGCTAAGAGCTCCTCCAGTTTGCAAATGTATCTCAACTGTTGACGAGGCATTTGGGTCCCTTTATTGAGTCATAGTTACTCCTGTCGGGTGCTGCCCGTTTTACAACAGTCACATCTGCTAGCTTACTTTGGCCAGTTCACATGGATCGATACGCCATTAACTGTCGACATAAAGACATTCACAGTACGCCAGCCGGGAACTTCTCGAGTTTGCCGATGTATTTCGCCTGTTGACGAGGCATTTGGCTACCTTAAGAGAGTCATAGTTACTCGTGCCAGTGTCTCACCGTTACTCCTGCCAATTGTTCCCCGTTTTCCACAATGACATTTTCAAGCTTACTCTGGAAAGTTCACCTGAGGCGATACGCCATTATCTGTCAACATAATGACTTTCACAGTACTCCTCCCGGGAGCTCCTCGAGTTTGCCGATTTATTGCGCCTGTTGACGAGGTATTTGGCTACCTCAAGAGAGTCATATTTACTCCTGTCGGTTGCTCCCCGTTTTACAACAGTCACATCTAGAAGCTTACTCTGGCCAGTTCACCTGAATCGATACGCCATTAACTGTCGACATAAAGACTTTCACAGTACTCCTGCCGGGAGCTTCTCGAATTTGCCGATGTATTTCGCCTGTTGACGGGGCATTTGGCTACCTTAAGAGATTCATAGTTACTCGTGCCAGTGTCTCACCGTTACTCCTGCTAATTGTTCCCAGTTTTCCACAATGACATTTTCAAGCTTACTCTGGCTAGTTCACCTGAGGCGATACGCCATTATCTGTCAACATAATGACTTTCACAGTACTCCTCCCGGGAGCTCCTCGAGTTTGCCTATGTTTTTCGCCTGTTGACGAGGCATATGGCTACCTTAAGAGAGTCATAGTTTCTCCTGTCGGTTGCACCCCGTTTTACCACAGTCACATTTTCAGCTTCCTTTAGCCAGTTCTCCTGAAGCGATACGCCATTATCTGTCAACATAAAGTCTTCCACAGTATTCCTGCCGGGAGCTTCTCGAGTTTGCTGATGTATTTCGCCTGTTGACGAGGCATTTGGCTACCTTGAGAGAGGCATAGTTACTCCTGTCGGTTGCTCCCCGTTTTACCACAGTCACATTTTCAGCTTCCTTTAGCCAGTTCACCTGAAGCGATACGCCATTATCTGTCGACATAAAGACTTTCACGGTACTCCTGCCGGGAGCTTGTCGAGTTTGCCGATGTGTTTCGCCTGTTGGCGAGGCATTTGGGTAACTTAAGAGAGTCACAGTTACGCCAGTCATTTGTTCCCCGTTTTACCACAGTCACATTTTCAAGCTTCCTCTAGCAGCTCACCTGAAGCGATACGCAATTATCTGTCAATATATAGACTTTCACAGTACTCCTGCCGGTAGCGTCTCGAGTTTGCCCATTTTTTTCGCCTGTTGAGGGCCATTTGGCTACCTTAAGAGAGTCATAGTTACTCCAGTCAGTTGCTCCAAGTTTTGCCACAGTCACATTTTCAAGCTTATTGTGGCTGGCCAGTTCACCTGAAGCGATACGCCATTATCTGTCGACATAAAGACTTTCACATTACTCCTGCCGGTAGCTTCTCGAGTTTGCCGATGTATTTCGCCTGTTGACGAGGCATATGGCTACCTTAAGAGAGTCATAGTTTCTCCTGTCGGTTGCACCCCGTTTTACCACAGTCACATTTTCAGCTTCCTTTAGCCAGTTCTCCTGAAGCGATACGCCATTATCTGTCAACATAAAGACTTCCACAGTATTCCTGCCGGGAGCTTCTCGAGTTTGCTGATGTATTTCGCCTGTTGACGAGGCATTTGGCTACCTTGAGAGAGGCATAGTTACTCCTGTCGGTTGCTCCCCGTTTTACAACAGTCACATCTACAAGCTTACACTGGCCAGTTCACCTGAATCGATACGCCATTAACTGTCGACATAAAGACATTCACAGTACGCCTGCCCTGAACTTCTCGAGTTTGGCGATGTATCTCGGCTGTTGACGAGGCATTTGGCTACCTTAAGAGAGTCGTAGTTACTCCTGTCAGTTTCTCCCCGTTTTACAACAGTCACAACTACGAGCTTACTCTGGCCAGTTCACCACAAGCGATACGTTATTATTTGTCGACATTATGACATTCACAGTACTCCTGCTAAGAGCTCCTCCAGTTTGCAAATGTATCTCAACTGTTGACGAGGCATTTGGGTCCCTTTATTGAGTCATAGTTACTCCTGTCGGTTGCTGCCCGTTTTACAACAGTCACATCTGCTAGCTTACTTTGGCCAGTTCACATGGATCGATACGCCATTAACTGTCGACATAAAGACATTCACAGTACGCCAGCCGGGAACTTCTCGAGTTTGCCGATGTATTTCGCCTGTTGACGAGGCATTTGGCTACCTTAAGAGAGTCATAGTTACTCGTGCCAGTGTCTCACCGTTACTCCTGCCAATTGTTCCCCGTTTTCCACAATGACATTTTCAAGCTTACTCTGGAAAGTTCACCTGAGGCGATACGCCATTATCTGTCAACATAATGACTTTCACAGTACTCCTCCCGGGAGCTCCTCGAGTTTGCCGATTTATTGCGCCTGTTGACGAGGTATTTGGCTACCTCAAGAGAGTCATATTTACTCCTGTCGGTTGCTCCCCGTTTTACAACAGTCACATCTAGAAGCTTACTCTGGCCAGTTCACCTGAATCGATACGCCATTAACTGTCGACATAAAGACTTTCACAGTACTCCTGCCGGGAGCTTCTCGAATTTGCCGATGTATTTCGCCTGTTGACGGGGCATTTGGCTACCTTAAGAGATTCATAGTTACTCGTGCCAGTGT
The DNA here is from genome assembly GCF_021461385.2 of Schistocerca piceifrons. NCBI lineage: Eukaryota > Metazoa > Arthropoda > Insecta > Orthoptera > Acrididae > Schistocerca > Schistocerca piceifrons. The sequence goes on along the minus strand of NW_025728486.1, from coordinate 12,163 downwards.
CTCACCGTTACTCCTGCTAATTGTTCCCGGTTTTCCACAATGACATTTTCAAGCTTACTCTGGCTAGTTCACCTGAGGCGATACGCCATTATCTGTCAACATAATGACTTTCACAGTACTCCTCCCGGGAGCTCCTCGAGTTTGCCTATGTTTTTCGCCTGTTGACGAGGCATATGGCTACCTTAAGAGAGTCATAGTTTCTCCTGTCGGTTGCACCCCGTTTTACCACAGTCACATTTTCAGCTTCCTTTAGCCAGTTCTCCTGAAGCGATACGCCATTATCTGTCAACATAAAGACTTCCACAGTATTCCTGCCGGGAGCTTCTCGAGTTTGCTGATGTATTTCGCCTGTTGACGAGGCATTTGGCTACCTTGAGAGAGGCATAGTTACTCCTGTCGGTTGCTCCCCGTTTTACAACAGTCACATCTACAAGCTTACACTGGCCAGTTCACCTGAATCGATACGCCATTAACTGTCGACATAAAGACATTCACAGTACGCCTGCCCTGAACTTCTCGAGTTTGGCGATGTATCTCGGCTGTTGACGAGGCATTTGGCTACCTTAAGAGAGTCGTAGTTACTCCTGTCAGTTTCTCCCCGTTTTACAACAGTCACAACTACGAGCTTACTCTGGCCAGTTCACCACAAGCGATACGTTATTATTTGTCGACATTATGACATTCACAGTACTCCTGCTAAGAGCTCCTCCAGTTTGCAAATGTATCTCAACTGTTGACGAGGCATTTGGGTCCCTTTATTGAGTCATAGTTACTCCTGTCGGTTGCTGCCCGTTTTACAACAGTCACATCTGCTAGCTTACTTTGGCCAGTTCACATGGATCGATACGCCATTAACTGTCGACATAAAGACATTCACAGTACGCCAGCCGGGAACTTCTCGAGTTTGCCGATGTATTTCGCCTGTTGACGAGGCATTTGGCTACCTTAAGAGAGTCATAGTTACTCGTGCCAGTGTCTCACCGTTACTCCTGCCAATTGTTCCCCGTTTTCCACAATGACATTTTCAAGCTTACTCTGGAAAGTTCACCTGAGGCGATACGCCATTATCTGTCAACATAATGACTTTCACAGTACTCCTCCCGGGAGCTCCTCGAGTTTGCCGATTTATTGCGCCTGTTGACGAGGTATTTGGCTACCTCAAGAGAGTCATATTTACTCCTGTCGGTTGCTCCCCGTTTTACAACAGTCACATCTAGAAGCTTACTCTGGCCAGTTCACCTGAATCGATACGCCATTAACTGTCGACATAAAGACTTTCACAGTACTCCTGCCGGGAGCTTCTCGAATTTGCCGATGTATTTCGCCTGTTGACGGGGCATTTGGCTACCTTAAGAGATTCATAGTTACTCGTGCCAGTGTCTCACCGTTACTCCTGCTAATTGTTCCCGGTTTTCCACAATGACATTTTCAAGCTTACTCTGGCTAGTTCACCTGAGGCGATACGCCATTATCTGTCAACATAATGACTTTCACAGTACTCCTCCCGGGAGCTCCTCGAGTTTGCCTATGTATTTCGCCTGTTGACGAGGCATATGGCTACCTTAAGAGAGTCATAGTTTCTCCTGTCGGTTGCACCCCGTTTTACCACAGTCACATTTTCAGCTTCCTTTAGCCAGTTCTCCTGAAGCGATACGCCATTATCTGTCAACATAAAGACTTCCACAGTATTCCTGCCGGGAGCTTCTCGAGTTTGCTGATGTATTTCGCCTGTTGACGAGGCATTTGGCTACCTTGAGAGAGGCATAGTTACTCCTGTCGGTTGCTCCCCGTTTTACAACAGTCACATCTACAAGCTTACACTGGCCAGTTCACCTGAATCGATACGCCATTAACTGTCGACATAAAGACATTCACAGTACGCCTGCCCTGAACTTCTCGAGTTTGGCGATGTATCTCGGCTGTTGACGAGGCATTTGGCTACCTTAAGAGAGTCGTAGTTACTCCTGTCAGTTTCTCCCCGTTTTACAACAGTCACAACTACGAGCTTACTCTGGCCAGTTCACCACAAGCGATACGTTATTATTTGTCGACATTATGACATTCACAGTACTCCTGCTAAGAGCTCCTCCAGTTTGCAAATGTATCTCAACTGTTGACGAGGCATTTGGGTCCCTTTATTGAGTCATAGTTACTCCTGTCGGTTGCTGCCCGTTTTACAACAGTCACATCTGCTAGCTTACTTTGGCCAGTTCACATGGATCGATACGCCATTAACTGTCGACATAAAGACATTCACAGTACGCCAGCCGGGAACTTCTCGAGTTTGCCGATGTATTTCGCCTGTTGACGAGGCATTTGGCTACCTTAAGAGAGTCATAGTTACTCGTGCCAGTGTCTCACCGTTACTCCTGCCAATTGTTCCCCGTTTTCCACAATGACATTTTCAAGCTTACTCTGGAAAGTTCACCTGAGGCGATACGCCATTATCTGTCAACATAATGACTTTCACAGTACTCCTCCCGGGAGCTCCTCGAGTTTGCCGATTTATTGCGCCTGTTGACGAGGTATTTGGCTACCTCAAGAGAGTCATATTTACTCCTGTCGGTTGCTCCCCGTTTTACAACAGTCACATCTAGAAGCTTACTCTGGCCAGTTCACCTGAATCGATACGCCATTAACTGTCGACATAAAGACTTTCACAGTACTCCTGCCGGGAGCTTCTCGAATTTGCCGATGTATTTCGCCTGTTGACGGGGCATTTGGCTACCTTAAGAGATTCATAGTTACTCGTGCCAGTGTCTCACCGTTACTCCTGCTAATTGTTCCCGGTTTTCCACAATGACATTTTCAAGCTTACTCTGGCTAGTTCACCTGAGGCGATACGCCATTATCTGTCAACATAATGACTTTCACAGTACTCCTCCCGGGAGCTCCTCGAGTTTGCCTATGTTTTTCGCCTGTTGACGAGGCATATGGCTACCTTAAGAGAGTCATAGTTTCTCCTGTCGGTTGCACCCCGTTTTACCACAGTCACATTTTCAGCTTCCTTTAGCCAGTTCTCCTGAAGCGATACGCCATTATCTGTCAACATAAAGTCTTCCACAGTATTCCTGCCGGGAGCTTCTCGAGTTTGCTGATGTATTTCGCCTGTTGACGAGGCATTTGGCTACCTTGAGAGAGGCATAGTTACTCCTGTCGGTTGCTCCCCGTTTTACAACAGTCACATCTACAAGCTTACACTGGCCAGTTCACCTGAATCGATACGCCATTAACTGTCGACATAAAGACATTCACAGTACGCCTGCCCTGAACTTCTCGAGTTTGGCGATGTATCTCGGCTGTTGACGAGGCATTTGGCTACCTTAAGAGAGTCGTAGTTACTCCTGTCAGTTTCTCCCCGTTTTACAACAGTCACAACTACGAGCTTACTCTGGCCAGTTCACCACAAGCGATACGTTATTATTTGTCGACATTATGACATTCACAGTACTCCTGCTAAGAGCTCCTCCAGTTTGCAAATGTATCTCAACTGTTGACGAGGCATTTGGGTCCCTTTATTGAGTCATAGTTACTCCTGTCGGTTGCTGCCCGTTTTACAACAGTCACATCTGCTAGCTTACTTTGGCCAGTTCACATGGATCGATACGCCATTAACTGTCGACATAAAGACATTCACAGTACGCCAGCCGGGAACTTCTCGAGTTTGCCGATGTATTTCGCCTGTTGACGAGGCATTTGGCTACCTTAAGAGAGTCATAGTTACTCGTGCCAGTGTCTCACCGTTACTCCTGCCAATTGTTCCCCGTTTTCCACAATGACATTTTCAAGCTTACTCTGGAAAGTTCACCTGAGGCGATACGCCATTATCTGTCAACATAATGACTTTCACAGTACTCCTCCCGGGAGCTCCTCGAGTTTGCCGATTTATTGCGCCTGTTGACGAGGTATTTGGCTACCTCAAGAGAGTCATATTTACTCCTGTCGGTTGCTCCCCGTTTTACAACAGTCACATCTAGAAGCTTACTCTGGCCAGTTCACCTGAATCGATACGCCATTAACTGTCGACATAAAGACTTTCACAGTACTCCTGCCGGGAGCTTCTCGAATTTGCCGATGTATTTCGCCTGTTGACGGGGCATTTGGCTACCTTAAGAGATTCATAGTTACTCGTGCCAGTGTCTCACCGTTACTCCTGCTAATTGTTCCCGGTTTTCCACAATGACATTTTCAAGCTTACTCTGGCTAGTTCACCTGAGGCGATACGCCATTATCTGTCAACATAATGACTTTCACAGTACTCCTCCCGGGAGCTCCTCGAGTTTGCCTATGTATTTCGCCTGTTGACGAGGCATATGGCTACCTTAAGAGAGTCATAGTTTCTCCTGTCGGTTGCACCCCGTTTTACCACAGTCACATTTTCAGCTTCCTTTAGCCAGTTCTCCTGAAGCGATACGCCATTATCTGTCAACATAAAGACTTCCACAGTATTCCTGCCGGGAGCTTCTCGAGTTTGCTGATGTATTTCGCCTGTTGACGAGGCATTTGGCTACCTTGAGAGAGGCATAGTTACTCCTGTCGGTTGCTCCCCGTTTTACAACAGTCACATCTACAAGCTTACACTGGCCAGTTCACCTGAATCGATACGCCATTAACTGTCGACATAAAGACATTCACAGTACGCCTGCCCTGAACTTCTCGAGTTTGGCGATGTATCTCGGCTGTTGACGAGGCATTTGGCTACCTTAAGAGAGTCGTAGTTACTCCTGTCAGTTTCTCCCCGTTTTACAACAGTCACAACTACGAGCTTACTCTGGCCAGTTCACCACAAGCGATACGTTATTATTTGTCGACATTATGACATTCACAGTACTCCTGCTAAGAGCTCCTCCAGTTTGCAAATGTATCTCAACTGTTGACGAGGCATTTGGGTCCCTTTATTGAGTCATAGTTACTCCTGTCGGTTGCTGCCCGTTTTACAACAGTCACATCTGCTAGCTTACTTTGGCCAGTTCACATGGATCGATACGCCATTAACTGTCGACATAAAGACATTCACAGTACGCCAGCCGGGAACTTCTCGAGTTTGCCGATGTATTTCGCCTGTTGACGAGGCATTTGGCTACCTTAAGAGAGTCATAGTTACTCGTGCCAGTGTCTCACCGTTACTCCTGCCAATTGTTCCCCGTTTTCCACAATGACATTTTCAAGCTTACTCTGGAAAGTTCACCTGAGGCGATACGCCATTATCTGTCAACATAATGACTTTCACAGTACTCCTCCCGGGAGCTCCTCGAGTTTGCCGATTTATTGCGCCTGTTGACGAGGTATTTGGCTACCTCAAGAGAGTCATATTTACTCCTGTCGGTTGCTCCCCGTTTTACAACAGTCACATCTAGAAGCTTACTCTGGCCAGTTCACCTGAATCGATACGCCATTAACTGTCGACATAAAGACTTTCACAGTACTCCTGCCGGGAGCTTCTCGAATTTGCCGATGTATTTCGCCTGTTGACGGGGCATTTGGCTACCTTAAGAGATTCATAGTTACTCGTGCCAGTGTCTCACCGTTACTCCTGCTAATTGTTCCCGGTTTTCCACAATGACATTTTCAAGCTTACTCTGGCTAGTTCACCTGAGGCGATACGCCATTATCTGTCAACATAATGACTTTCACAGTACTCCTCCCGGGAGCTCCTCGAGTTTGCCTATGTTTTTCGCCTGTTGACGAGGCATATGGCTACCTTAAGAGAGTCATAGTTTCTCCTGTCGGTTGCACCCCGTTTTACCACAGTCACATTTTCAGCTTCCTTTAGCCAGTTCTCCTGAAGCGATACGCCATTATCTGTCAACATAAAGTCTTCCACAGTATTCCTGCCGGGAGCTTCTCGAGTTTGCTGATGTATTTCGCCTGTTGACGAGGCATTTGGCTACCTTGAGAGAGGCATAGTTACTCCTGTCGGTTGCTCCCCGTTTTACAACAGTCACATCTACAAGCTTACACTGGCCAGTTCACCTGAATCGATACGCCATTAACTGTCGACATAAAGACATTCACAGTACGCCTGCCCTGAACTTCTCGAGTTTGGCGATGTATCTCGGCTGTTGACGAGGCATTTGGCTACCTTAAGAGAGTCGTAGTTACTCCTGTCAGTTTCTCCCCGTTTTACAACAGTCACAACTACGAGCTTACTCTGGCCAGTTCACCACAAGCGATACGTTATTATTTGTCGACATTATGACATTCACAGTACTCCTGCTAAGAGCTCCTCCAGTTTGCAAATGTATCTCAACTGTTGACGAGGCATTTGGGTCCCTTTATTGAGTCATAGTTACTCCTGTCGGTTGCTGCCCGTTTTACAACAGTCACATCTGCTAGCTTACTTTGGCCAGTTCACATGGATCGATACGCCATTAACTGTCGACATAAAGACATTCACAGTACGCCAGCCGGGAACTTCTCGAGTTTGCCGATGTATTTCGCCTGTTGACGAGGCATTTGGCTACCTTAAGAGAGTCATAGTTACTCGTGCCAGTGTCTCACCGTTACTCCTGCCAATTGTTCCCCCGTTTTCCACAATGACATTTTCAAGCTTACTCTGGAAAGTTCACCTGAGGCGATACGCCATTATCTGTCAACATAATGACTTTCAAGTACTCCTCCCGGGAGCTCCTCGAGTTTGCCGATTTATTGCGCCTGTTGACGAGGTATTTGGCTACCTCAAGAGAGTCATATTTACTCCTGTCGGTTGCTCCCCGTTTTACAACAGTCACATCTAGAAGCTTACTCTGGCCAGTTCACCTGAATCGATACGCCATTAACTGTCGACATAAAGACTTTCACAGTACTCCTGCCGGGAGCTTCTCGAATTTGCCGATGTATTTCGCCTGTTGACGGGGCATTTGGCTACCTTAAGAGATTCATAGTTACTCGTGCCAGTGTCTCACCGTTACTCCTGCTAATTGTTCCCGGTTTTCCACAATGACATTTTCAAGCTTACTCTGGCTAGTTCACCTGAGGCGATACGCCATTATCTGTCAACATAATGACTTTCACAGTACTCCTCCCGGGAGCTCCTCGAGTTTGCCTATGTTTTTCGCCTGTTGACGAGGCATATGGCTACCTTAAGAGAGTCATAGTTTCTCCTGTCGGTTGCACCCCGTTTTACCACAGTCACATTTTCAGCTTCCTTTAGCCAGTTCTCCTGAAGCGATACGCCATTATCTGTCAACATAAAGTCTTCCACAGTATTCCTGCCGGGAGCTTCTCGAGTTTGCTGATGTATTTCGCCTGTTGACGAGGCATTTGGCTACCTTGAGAGAGGCATAGTTACTCCTGTCGGTTGCTCCCCGTTTTACAACAGTCACATCTACAAGCTTACACTGGCCAGTTCACCTGAATCGATACGCCATTAACTGTCGACATAAAGACATTCACAGTACGCCTGCCCTGAACTTCTCGAGTTTGGCGATGTATCTCGGCTGTTGACGAGGCATTTGGCTACCTTAAGAGAGTCGTAGTTACTCCTGTCAGTTTCTCCCCGTTTTACAACAGTCACAACTACGAGCTTACTCTGGCCAGTTCACCACAAGCGATACGTTATTATTTGTCGACATTATGACATTCACAGTACTCCTGCTAAGAGCTCCTCCAGTTTGCAAATGTATCTCAACTGTTGACGAGGCATTTGGGTCCCTTTATTGAGTCATAGTTACTCCTGTCGGTTGCTGCCCGTTTTACAACAGTCACATCTGCTAGCTTACTTTGGCCAGTTCACATGGATCGATACGCCATTAACTGTCGACATAAAGACATTCACAGTACGCCAGCCGGGAACTTCTCGAGTTTGCCGATGTATTTCGCCTGTTGACGAGGCATTTGGCTACCTTAAGAGAGTCATAGTTACTCGTGCCAGTGTCTCACCGTTACTCCTGCCAATTGTTCCCCGTTTTCCACAATGACATTTTCAAGCTTACTCTGGAAAGTTCACCTGAGGCGATACGCCATTATCTGTCAACATAATGACTTTCACAGTACTCCTCCCGGGAGCTCCTCGAGTTTGCCGATTTATTGCGCCTGTTGACGAGGTATTTGGCTACCTCAAGAGAGTCATATTTACTCCTGTCGGTTGCTCCCCGTTTTACAACAGTCACATCTAGAAGCTTACTCTGGCCAGTTCACCTGAATCGATACGCCATTAACTGTCGACATAAAGACTTTCACAGTACTCCTGCCGGGAGCTTCTCGAATTTGCCGATGTATTTCGCCTGTTGACGGGGCATTTGGCTACCTTAAGAGATTCATAGTTACTCGTGCCAGTGTCTCACCGTTACTCCTGCTAATTGTTCCCGGTTTTCCACAATGACATTTTTCAAGCTTACTCTGGCTAGTTCACCTGAGGCGATACGCCATTATCTGTCAACATAATGACTTTCACAGTACTCCTCCCGGGAGCTCCTCGAGTTTGCCTATGTTTTTCGCCTGTTGACGAGGCATATGGCTACCTTAAGAGAGTCATAGTTTCTCCTGTCGGTTGCACCCCGTTTTACCACAGTCACATTTTCAGCTTCCTTTAGCCAGTTCTCCTGAAGCGATACGCCATTATCTGTCAACATAAAGTCTTCCACAGTATTCCTGCCGGGAGCTTCTCGAGTTTGCTGATGTATTTCGCCTGTTGACGAGGCATTTGGCTACCTTGAGAGAGGCATAGTTACTCCTGTCGGTTGCTCCCCGTTTTACAACAGTCACATCTACAAGCTTACACTGGCCAGTTCACCTGAATCGATACGCCATTAACTGTCGACATAAAGACATTCACAGTACGCCTGCCCTGAACTTCTCGAGTTTGGCGATGTATCTCGGCTGTTGACGAGGCATTTGGCTACCTTAAGAGAGTCGTAGTTACTCCTGTCAGTTTCTCCCCGTTTTACAACAGTCACAACTACGAGCTTACTCTGGCCAGTTCACCACAAGCGATACGTTATTATTTGTCGACATTATGACATTCACAGTACTCCTGCTAAGAGCTCCTCCAGTTTGCAAATGTATCTCAACTGTTGACGAGGCATTTGGGTCCCTTTATTGAGTCATAGTTACTCCTGTCGGTTGCTGCCCGTTTTACAACAGTCACATCTGCTAGCTTACTTTGGCCAGTTCACATGGATCGATACGCCATTAACTGTCGACATAAAGACATTCACAGTACGCCAGCCGGGAACTTCTCGAGTTTGCCGATGTATTTCGCCTGTTGACGAGGCATTTGGCTACCTTAAGAGAGTCATAGTTACTCGTGCCAGTGTCTCACCGTTACTCCTGCCAATTGTTCCCCGTTTTCCACAATGACATTTTCAAGCTTACTCTGGAAAGTTCACCTGAGGCGATACGCCATTATCTGTCAACATAATGACTTTCACAGTACTCCTCCCGGGAGCTCCTCGAGTTTGCCGATTTATTGCGCCTGTTGACGAGGTATTTGGCTACCTCAAGAGAGTCATATTTACTCCTGTCGGTTGCTCCCCGTTTTACAACAGTCACATCTAGAAGCTTACTCTGGCCAGTTCACCTGAATCGATACGCCATTAACTGTCGACATAAAGACTTTCACAGTACTCCTGCCGGGAGCTTCTCGAATTTGCCGATGTATTTCGCCTGTTGACGGGGCATTTGGCTACCTTAAGAGATTCATAGTTACTCGTGCCAGTGTCTCACCGTTACTCCTGCTAATTGTTCCCGGTTTTCCACAATGACATTTTCAAGCTTACTCTGGCTAGTTCACCTGAGGCGATACGCCATTATCTGTCAACATAATGACTTTCACAGTACTCCTCCCGGGAGCTCCTCGAGTTTGCCTATGTTTTTCGCCTGTTGACGAGGCATATGGCTACCTTAAGAGAGTCATAGTTTCTCCTGTCGGTTGCACCCCGTTTTACCACAGTCACATTTTCAGCTTCCTTTAGCCAGTTCTCCTGAAGCGATACGCCATTATCTGTCAACATAAAGTCTTCCACAGTATTCCTGCCGGGAGCTTCTCGAGTTTGCTGATGTATTTCGCCTGTTGACGAGGCATTTGGCTACCTTGAGAGAGGCATAGTTACTCCTGTCGGTTGCTCCCCGTTTTACAACAGTCACATCTACAAGCTTACACTGGCCAGTTCACCTGAATCGATACGCCATTAACTGTCGACATAAAGACATTCACAGTACGCCTGCCCTGAACTTCTCGAGTTTGGCGATGTATCTCGGCTGTTGACGAGGCATTTGGCTACCTTAAGAGAGTCGTAGTTACTCCTGTCAGTTTCTCCCCGTTTTACAACAGTCACAACTACGAGCTTACTCTGGCCAGTTCACCACAAGCGATACGTTATTATTTGTCGACATTATGACATTCACAGTACTCCTGCTAAGAGCTCCTCCAGTTTGCAAATGTATCTCAACTGTTGACGAGGCATTTGGGTCCCTTTATTGAGTCATAGTTACTCCTGTCGGTTGCTGCCCGTTTTACAACAGTCACATCTGCTAGCTTACTTTGGCCAGTTCACATGGATCGATACGCCATTAACTGTCGACATAAAGACATTCACAGTACGCCAGCCGGGAACTTCTCGAGTTTGCCGATGTATTTCGCCTGTTGACGAGGCATTTGGCTACCTTAAGAGAGTCATAGTTACTCGTGCCAGTGTCTCACCGTTACTCCTGCCAATTGTTCCCCGTTTTCCACAATGACATTTTCAAGCTTACTCTGGAAAGTTCACCTGAGGCGATACGCCATTATCTGTCAACATAATGACTTTCACAGTACTCCTCCCGGGAGCTCCTCGAGTTTGCCGATTTATTGCGCCTGTTGACGAGGTATTTGGCTACCTCAAGAGAGTCATATTTACTCCTGTCGGTTGCTCCCCGTTTTACAACAGTCACATCTAGAAGCTTACTCTGGCCAGTTCACCTGAATCGATACGCCATTAACTGTCGACATAAAGACTTTCACAGTACTCCTGCCGGGAGCTTCTCGAATTTGCCGATGTATTTCGCCTGTTGACGGGGCATTTGGCTACCTTAAGAGATTCATAGTTACTCGTGCCAGTGTCTCACCGTTACTCCTGCTAATTGTTCCCGGTTTTCCACAATGACATTTTCAAGCTTACTCTGGCTAGTTCACCTGAGGCGATACGCCATTATCTGTCAACATAATGACTTTCACAGTACTCCTCCCGGGAGCTCCTCGAGTTTGCCTATGTTTTTCGCCTGTTGACGAGGCATATGGCTACCTTAAGAGAGTCATAGTTTCTCCTGTCGGTTGCACCCCGTTTTACCACAGTCACATTTTCAGCTTCCTTTAGCCAGTTCTCCTGAAGCGATACGCCATTATCTGTCAACATAAAGTCTTCCACAGTATTCCTGCCGGGAGCTTCTCGAGTTTGCTGATGTATTTCGCCTGTTGACGAGGCATTTGGCTACCTTGAGAGAGGCATAGTTACTCCTGTCGGTTGCTCCCCGTTTTACAACAGTCACATCTACAAGCTTACACTGGCCAGTTCACCTGAATCGATACGCCATTAACTGTCGACATAAAGACATTCACAGTACGCCTGCCCTGAACTTCTCGAGTTTGGCGATGTATCTCGGCTGTTGACGAGGCATTTGGCTACCTTAAGAGAGTCGTAGTTACTCCTGTCAGTTTCTCCCCGTTTTACAACAGTCACAACTACGAGCTTACTCTGGCCAGTTCACCACAAGCGATACGTTATTATTTGTCGACATTATGACATTCACAGTACTCCTGCTAAGAGCTCCTCCAGTTTGCAAATGTATCTCAACTGTTGACGAGGCATTTGGGTCCCTTTATTGAGTCATAGTTACTCCTGTCGGTTGCTGCCCGTTTTACAACAGTCACATCTGCTAGCTTACTTTGGCCAGTTCACATGGATCGATACGCCATTAACTGTCGACATAAAGACATTCACAGTACGCCAGCCGGGAACTTCTCGAGTTTGCCGATGTATTTCGCCTGTTGACGAGGCATTTGGCTACCTTAAGAGAGTCATAGTTACTCGTGCCAGTGTCTCACCGTTACTCCTGCCAATTGTTCCCCGTTTTCCACAATGACATTTTCAAGCTTACTCTGGAAAGTTCACCTGAGGCGATACGCCATTATCTGTCAACATAATGACTTTCACAGTACTCCTCCCGGGAGCTCCTCGAGTTTGCC
>NW_025728485.1:40000-42500 GCF_021461385.2 Schistocerca piceifrons | reverse complement strand
TTGTGCCTTAACCTAACCCATGTTGTGCCTTAACCTAACCCATGTTGTGCCTTAACCTAACCCATGTTGTGCCTTAACCTAACCCATGTTGTGCCTTAACCTAACCCATGTTGTGCCTTAACCTAACCCATGTTGTGCCTTAACCTAACCCATGTTGTGCCTTAACCTAACCCATGTTGTGCCTTAACCTAACCCATGTTGTGCCTTAACCTAACCCATGTTGTGCCTTAACCTAACCCATGTTGTGCCTTAACCTAACCCATGTTGTGCCTTAACCTAACCCATGTTGTGCCTTAACCTAACCCATGTTGTGCCTTAACCTAACCCATGTTGTGCCTTAACCTAACCCATGTTGTGCCTTAACCTAACCCATGTTGTGCCTTAACCTAACCCATGTTGTGCCTTAACCTAACCCATGTTGTGCCTTAACCTAACCCATGTTGTGCCTTAACCTAACCCATGTTGTGCCTTAACCTAACCCATGTTGTGCCTTAACCTAACCCATGTTGTGCCTTAACCTAACCCATGTTGTGCCTTAACCTAACCTATGTTGTGCCTTAACCTAACCTATGTTGTGCCTTAACCTAACCCATGTTGTGCCTTAACCTAACCCATGTTGTGCCTTAACCTAACCCATGTTGTGCCTTAACCTAACCCATGTTGTGCCTTAACCTAACCCATGTTGTGCCTTAACCTAACCCATGTTGTGCCTTAACCTAACCCATGTCGTGCCTTAACCTAACCCATGTCGTGCCTTAACCTAACCCATGTCGTGCCTTAACCTAACCCATGTCGTGCCTTAACCTAACCCATGTCGTGCCTTAACCTAACCCATGTCGTGCCTTAACCTAACCCATGTCGTGCCTTAACCTAACCCATGTCGTGCCTTAACCTAACCCACGTCGTGCCTTAACCTAACCCACGTTGTCGCCTAACGTAACCCACGTTGTCGCCTAAACCTGCTCTGTAATTGTTATACGACTCGTTCAATTAGTGTAGTGTTGCCCACCCGCAACCCTCGCAATATAGTTCGCTACTCGCACTCCCCGCTCCCCTGTGTATCGCTTCATGTTAAACACCTTGCAAGTCTTGCTCACTTTCCACATGCTCCTGCTGTACACTGTAATGTGGATGGCAGCAGGACGTACATGCCGCCCCTCCCCACGTCCCCACCTTGCCCCCTGCCTTCGCAAGCTGGTTGGTGAGAACTTTGCATGTTCAATGCCCTCCGCATGCGACGTACTCAGGCTACGTTGTGGTGCGGCCTGTGTCAACTGTCCGCTAATGTCGTACGCGTAAACCACAATCTGTACTGCACATTCGTCCTTATGTACTGAATGATACATCGTGGCACATGTGTGACCGTACAACGACTGCGCCCAAAAACGGCGGACCATACAGTGCAAATATTGTGCACGCAGCTACGTGTCGTCTCCCTATGAGAGCTGGATTGCAGTGTGGTACGCCATAGAGACGTGTGGGAGGAACGGACGCCGTGGATGGCGATCAGCATGAGCTGTCTGTTGATGTATTCGGACCTAGTCGTCTCTCCTCACACACCGTGATGGCATGGTGCACCGCGTTCCATATCTGCGACATGCTACAGAGGCCGGTTGACAGTCGTTCGAGCAATGGACATCGCATACGTACGGGGGCCACCTTCCACGTATTGTCTAGGCGTGCACATTTTGTTGCGTGTATGTGGGCAGACGTAGTGTGGCGTGACACCTGACACAGGCATGCAATAATCGTGGAAGTTGCAAATGGCGATGGACGCCTGCGTTTTCTGGTGAAGTTACGCAAATGAACAAATGGTAACCTGTTGTGGTGCGGTTGTTCTCGCTAGGGGTGAATCGGTGATGGCGACGATAGGTTGAGGTACTAACCGGTTGTTCCAGCGATACCCACCATGCCGACGAAACTGAACGGCATCTGGGTGTGAAGCGATACGCGGCGGTGGCTGGGTGGGACCGTCCCCGGCCGGTGAGGGGGCGCCTCCCGGCGTGCTGGCCGCGCGGTGCGTGGGCGCACGCGCTACAGCCGGCTGGTGGGGGCGGCCAGTGGCAGGCGCGCCGGCCGACGGACGCGGCAGGCGTCGCAGCTGCGCGCCGGCGCACCCTGCGCGCGGCGCCGTGCGGCCAAAGTAGGTCCTCGCGGGCCCGGTGCGAAGCGCGGTGGACATCTTCAGTGTGCTGGTCCGATTGAGGACTGTGTGCGTTGAGGATGCGCTGCCGCCCGGCGCTCGGCGCCGCGACGCCGTCTGCTGCTCGGTCGCCCCAGCGGTTCTCGCTGGTGGTTTGTATCGCAGCTGTGCGGATGTGTTGGCGCGTGCGCTGTGCTGGGAGAGTTCGCTTCGGCACCCAAGTGGGGCTTTTGTCCTTCTGTGGCGCTGGCGTTGGAGCTGCCGGTCACCGTAGGTGGCGCGTGTTGTCTCCCGCCGGCAATGCCACGACAGCACGCTCCCGGGCCTCTGTCGGCAGCGGCAAGCTCAGTTGGGAGC
>NW_025728485.1:27500-30000 GCF_021461385.2 Schistocerca piceifrons | reverse complement strand
CCATGTTGTGCCTTAACCTAACCCATGTTGTGCCTTAACCTAACCCATGTTGTGCCTTAACCTAACCCATGTTGTGCCTTAACCTAACCCATGTTGTGCCTTAACCTAACCCATGTTGTGCCTTAACCTAACCCATGTCGTGCCTTAACCTAACCCATGTCGTGCCTTAACCTAACCCATGTCGTGCCTTAACCTAACCCATGTCGTGCCTTAACCTAACCCACGTCGTGCCTTAACCTAACCCACGTTGTCGCCTAACGTAACCCACGTTGTCGCCTAAACCTGCTCTGTAATTGTTATACGACTCGTTCAATTAGTGTAGTGTTGCCCACCCGCAACCCTCGCAATATAGTTCGCTACTCGCACTCCCCGCTCCCCTGTGTATCGCTTCATGTTAAACACCTTGCAAGTCTTGCTCACTTTCCACATGCTCCTGCTGTACACTGTAATGTGGATGGCAGCAGGACGTACATGCCGCCCCTCCCCACGTCCCCACCTTGCCCCCTGCCTTCGCAAGCTGGTTGGTGAGAACTTTGCATGTTCAATGCCCTCCGCATGCGACGTACTCAGGCTACGTTGTGGTGCGGCCTGTGTCAACTGTCCGCTAATGTCGTACGCGTAAACCACAATCTGTACTGCACATTCGTCCTTATGTACTGAATGATACATCGTGGCACATGTGTGACCGTACAACGACTGCGCCCAAAAACGGCGGACCATACAGTGCAAATATTGTGCACGCAGCTACGTGTCGTCTCCCTATGAGAGCTGGATTGCAGTGTGGTACGCCATAGAGACGTGTGGGAGGAACGGACGCCGTGGATGGCGATCAGCATGAGCTGTCTGTTGATGTATTCGGACCTAGTCGTCTCTCCTCACACACCGTGATGGCATGGTGCACCGCGTTCCATATCTGCGACATGCTACAGAGGCCGGTTGACAGTCGTTCGAGCAATGGACATCGCATACGTACGGGGGCCACCTTCCACGTATTGTCTAGGCGTGCACATTTTGTTGCGTGTATGTGGGCAGACGTAGTGTGGCGTGACACCTGACACAGGCATGCAATAATCGTGGAAGTTGCAAATGGCGATGGACGCCTGCGTTTTCTGGTGAAGTTACGCAAATGAACAAATGGTAACCTGTTGTGGTGCGGTTGTTCTCGCTAGGGGTGAATCGGTGATGGCGACGATAGGTTGAGGTACTAACCGGTTGTTCCAGCGATACCCACCATGCCGACGAAACTGAACGGCATCTGGGTGTGAAGCGATACGCGGCGGTGGCTGGGTGGGACCGTCCCCGGCCGGTGAGGGGGCGCCTCCCGGCGTGCTGGCCGCGCGGTGCGTGGGCGCACGCGCTACAGCCGGCTGGTGGGGGCGGCCAGTGGCAGGCGCGCCGGCCGACGGACGCGGCAGGCGTCGCAGCTGCGCGCCGGCGCACCCTGCGCGCGGCGCCGTGCGGCCAAAGTAGGTCCTCGCGGGCCCGGTGCGAAGCGCGGTGGACATCTTCAGTGTGCTGGTCCGATTGAGGACTGTGTGCGTTGAGGATGCGCTGCCGCCCGGCGCTCGGCGCCGCGACGCCGTCTGCTGCTCGGTCGCCCCAGCGGTTCTCGCTGGTGGTTTGTATCGCAGCTGTGCGGATGTGTTGGCGCGTGCGCTGTGCTGGGAGAGTTCGCTTCGGCACCCAAGTGGGGCTTTTGTCCTTCTGTGGCGCTGGCGTTGGAGCTGCCGGTCACCGTAGGTGGCGCGTGTTGTCTCCCGCCGGCAATGCCACGACAGCACGCTCCCAGGCCTCTGTCGGCAGCGGCAAGCTCAGTTGGGAGCACGGGTGGTCGCACCGAAAGCGTCTACTCGCCTAACTCCGGGCGATTGCGCCTCTCTCGAACCCGACCAAGTACTTGGGACGGCGCTGCGCGCCGCCGGGACCTGAGAGGGTTTCGAGGTGTATTGTGCAGGGGAGCTCAGCCTCCTCCTGTTTGCAGAATGATTGAGCGGACGCTTGCGTGTTCGCGCGGGCCCCCGGGACACACTCCCGGGCGGCCGGCTGCTCAGCTCTAGTTGACGCAGCTCCCTGGTTGATCCTGCCAGTAGTCATATGCTTGTCTCAAAGATTAAGCCATGCATGTCTCAGTACAAGCCGCATTAAGGTGAAACCGCGAATGGCTCATTAAATCAGTTATGGTTCCTTAGATCGTACCCACGTTACTTGGATAACTGTGGTAATTCTAGAGCTAATACATGCAAACAGAGTCCCGACCAGAGATGGAAGGGACGCTTTTATTAGATCAAAACCAATCGGTCGGCTCGTCCGGTCCGTTTGCCTTGGTGACTCTGAATAACTTTGGGCTGATCGCACGGTCCTCGTACCGGCGACGCATCTTTCAAATGTCTGCCTTATCAACTGTCGATGGTAGGTTCTGCGCCTACCATGGTTGTAACGGGTAACGGGGAATCAGGGTTCGATTCCGGAGAGGGAGCCTGAGAAACGGCTACCACATCCA
>NW_025728485.1:12500-17500 GCF_021461385.2 Schistocerca piceifrons | reverse complement strand
TCGCAGTCGCAAAAACGTGGGGCAAATATATTACGCGGAAGAGTTATAACAGACCGAGCCCCACTGCATGAGGGGAGTCTTTGTCACTAATGTACACAGATGGAACATTTTGGACTGGAACCAGATTACCCGTACACACGGCGCTGATTAGTAATCAATGCAGAGCCATCAAACTACAGAATATATATACAACTGTCCGTATACATGCTGAAAGAGTCTGCCCACAATGGGAACCACACGTCAGCCAGCCACTCTGATCACGCACCACTCTCTGCTTCTAACGGGCGCACATACAATATGTAAGCACCAGCATGGAACAACATCCAGTGCATCCTCTCCGCCACATTACACAATCCACACTATCACAACCAGACCAGGAGGTCCATGCGGAAAATACAATATCCCACCCTTTCGACATCCACCATTGCGCAGATCAGGCACCAACACCCACACATGTCCTATACAACGGTGCACCCAACATCACAATAGTACCTCCTGTCACAGCGCACAAACAATGACATGAGTCAAAGACACAGGTCTGACACAAGCATAGAATTGGAGCGCCGCCTCTAATAAGCCAAAGGTGCATCCTGACGTGACAAATCTGATCATGTCACAAGCATTCACTTACTATAATCACTATCAACGAACCTGCCGCCCCCGCCCCCCCCTACACCTTTCCTTACAACAACGTGTAACCTAACCTAACCTAACCTATGTTGTACCTTAACCTAACCTATGTTGTACCTTAACCTAACCTATGTTGTACCTTAACCTAACCTATGTTGTACCTTAACCTAACCTATGTTGTACCTTAACCTAACCTATGTTGTGCCTTAACCTAACCTATGTTGTGCCTTAACCTAACCTATGTTGTGCCTTAACCTAACCTATGTTGTGCCTTAACCTAACCTATGTTGTGCCTTAACCTAACCTATGTTGTGCCTTAACCTAACCTATGTTGTGCCTTAACCTAACCTATGTTGTGCCTTAACCTAACCTATGTTGTGCCTTAACCTAACCTATGTTGTGCCTTAACCTAACCTATGTTGTGCCTTAACCTAACCCATGTTGTGCCTTAACCTAACCCATGTTGTGCCTTAACCTAACCCATGTTGTGCCTTAACCTAACCCATGTTGTGCCTTAACCTAACCCATGTTGTGCCTTAACCTAACCCATGTTGTGCCTTAACCTAACCCATGTTGTGCCTTAACCTAACCCATGTTGTGCCTTAACCTAACCCATGTTGTGCCTTAACCTAACCCATGTTGTGCCTTAACCTAACCCATGTTGTGCCTTAACCTAACCCATGTTGTGCCTTAACCTAACCCATGTTGTGCCTTAACCTAACCCATGTTGTGCCTTAACCTAACCCATGTTGTGCCTTAACCTAACCCATGTTGTGCCTTAACCTAACCCATGTTGTGCCTTAACCTAACCCATGTTGTGCCTTAACCTAACCCATGTTGTGCCTTAACCTAACCCATGTTGTGCCTTAACCTAACCCATGTTGTGCCTTAACCTAACCCATGTTGTGCCTTAACCTAACCCATGTTGTGCCTTAACCTAACCTATGTTGTGCCTTAACCTAACCCATGTTGTGCCTTAACCTAACCCATGTTGTGCCTTAACCTAACCCATGTTGTGCCTTAACCTAACCCATGTTGTGCCTTAACCTAACCCATGTTGTGCCTTAACCTAACCCATGTTGTGCCTTAACCTAACCCATGTTGTGCCTTAACCTAACCCATGTTGTGCCTTAACCTAACCCATGTTGTGCCTTAACCTAACCCATGTTGTGCCTTAACCTAACCCATGTTGTGCCTTAACCTAACCCATGTTGTGCCTTAACCTAACCCATGTTGTGCCTTAACCTAACCCATGTCGTGCCTTAACCTAACCCACGTCGTGCCTTAACCTAACCCACGTTGTCGCCTAACGTAACCCACGTTGTCGCCTAAACCTGCTCTGTAATTGTTATACGACTCGTTCAATTAGTGTAGTGTTGCCCACCCGCAACCCTCGCAATATAGTTCGCTACTCGCACTCCCCGCTCCCCTGTGTATCGCTTCATGTTAAACACCTTGCAAGTCTTGCTCACTTTCCACATGCTCCTGCTGTACACTGTAATGTGGATGGCAGCAGGACGTACATGCCGCCCCTCCCCACGTCCCCACCTTGCCCCCTGCCTTCGCAAGCTGGTTGGTGAGAACTTTGCATGTTCAATGCCCTCCGCATGCGACGTACTCAGGCTACGTTGTGGTGCGGCCTGTGTCAACTGTCCGCTAATGTCGTACGCGTAAACCACAATCTGTACTGCACATTCGTCCTTATGTACTGAATGATACATCGTGGCACATGTGTGACCGTACAACGACTGCGCCCAAAAACGGCGGACCATACAGTGCAAATATTGTGCACGCAGCTACGTGTCGTCTCCCTATGAGAGCTGGATTGCAGTGTGGTACGCCATAGAGACGTGTGGGAGGAACGGACGCCGTGGATGGCGATCAGCATGAGCTGTCTGTTGATGTATTCGGACCTAGTCGTCTCTCCTCACACACCGTGATGGCATGGTGCACCGCGTTCCATATCTGCGACATGCTACAGAGGCCGGTTGACAGTCGTTCGAGCAATGGACATCGCATACGTACGGGGGCCACCTTCCACGTATTGTCTAGGCGTGCACATTTTGTTGCGTGTATGTGGGCAGACGTAGTGTGGCGTGACACCTGACACAGGCATGCAATAATCGTGGAAGTTGCAAATGGCGATGGACGCCTGCGTTTTCTGGTGAAGTTACGCAAATGAACAAATGGTAACCTGTTGTGGTGCGGTTGTTCTCGCTAGGGGTGAATCGGTGATGGCGACGATAGGTTGAGGTACTAACCGGTTGTTCCAGCGATACCCACCATGCCGACGAAACTGAACGGCATCTGGGTGTGAAGCGATACGCGGCGGTGGCTGGGTGGGACCGTCCCCGGCCGGTGAGGGGGCGCCTCCCGGCGTGCTGGCCGCGCGGTGCGTGGGCGCACGCGCTACAGCCGGCTGGTGGGGGCGGCCAGTGGCAGGCGCGCCGGCCGACGGACGCGGCAGGCGTCGCAGCTGCGCGCCGGCGCACCCTGCGCGCGGCGCCGTGCGGCCAAAGTAGGTCCTCGCGGGCCCGGTGCGAAGCGCGGTGGACATCTTCAGTGTGCTGGTCCGATTGAGGACTGTGTGCGTTGAGGATGCGCTGCCGCCCGGCGCTCGGCGCCGCGACGCCGTCTGCTGCTCGGTCGCCCCAGCGGTTCTCGCTGGTGGTTTGTATCGCAGCTGTGCGGATGTGTTGGCGCGTGCGCTGTGCTGGGAGAGTTCGCTTCGGCACCCAAGTGGGGCTTTTGTCCTTCTGTGGCGCTGGCGTTGGAGCTGCCGGTCACCGTAGGTGGCGCGTGTTGTCTCCCGCCGGCAATGCCACGACAGCACGCTCCCGGGCCTCTGTCGGCAGCGGCAAGCTCAGTTGGGAGCACGGGTGGTCGCACCGAAAGCGTCTACTCGCCTAACTCCGGGCGATTGCGCCTCTCTCGAACCCGACCAAGTACTTGGGACGGCGCTGCGCGCCGCCGGGACCTGAGAGGGTTTCGAGGTGTATTGTGCAGGGGAGCTCAGCCTCCTCCTGTTTGCAGAATGATTGAGCGGACGCTTGCGTGTTCGCGCGGGCCCCCGGGACACACTCCCGGGCGGCCGGCTGCTCAGCTCTAGTTGACGCAGCTCCCTGGTTGATCCTGCCAGTAGTCATATGCTTGTCTCAAAGATTAAGCCATGCATGTCTCAGTACAAGCCGCATTAAGGTGAAACCGCGAATGGCTCATTAAATCAGTTATGGTTCCTTAGATCGTACCCACGTTACTTGGATAACTGTGGTAATTCTAGAGCTAATACATGCAAACAGAGTCCCGACCAGAGATGGAAGGGACGCTTTTATTAGATCAAAACCAATCGGTCGGCTCGTCCGGTCCGTTTGCCTTGGTGACTCTGAATAACTTTGGGCTGATCGCACGGTCCTCGTACCGGCGACGCATCTTTCAAATGTCTGCCTTATCAACTGTCGATGGTAGGTTCTGCGCCTACCATGGTTGTAACGGGTAACGGGGAATCAGGGTTCGATTCCGGAGAGGGAGCCTGAGAAACGGCTACCACATCCAAGGAAGGCAGCAGGCGCGCAAATTACCCACTCCCGGCACGGGGAGGTAGTGACGAAAAATAACGATACGGGACTCATCCGAGGCCCCGTAATCGGAATGAGTACACTTTAAATCCTTTAACGAGTATCTATTGGAGGGCAAGTCTGGTGCCAGCAGCCGCGGTAATTCCAGCTCCAATAGCGTATATTAAAGTTGTTGCGGTTAAAAAGCTCGTAGTTGGATTTGTGTCCCACGCTGTTGGTTCACCGCCCGTCGGTGTTTAACTGGCATGTATCGTGGGACGTCCTGCCGGTGGGGCGAGCCGAAGGCGTGCGACCGCCCCGTGCGTGCTCGTGCGTCCCGAGGCGGACCCCGTTGAAATCCTACCAGGGTGCTCTTTATTGAGTGTCTCGGTGGGCCGGCACGTTTACTTTGAACAAATTAGAGTGCTTAAAGCAGGCAAGCCCGCCTGAATACTGTGTGCATGGAATAATGGAATAGGACCTCGGTTCTATTTTGTTGGTTTTCGGAACCCGAGGTAATGATTAATAGGGACAGGCGGGGGCATTCGTATTGCGACGTTAGAGGTGAAATTCTTGGATCGTCGCAAGACGAACAGAAGCGAAAGCATTTGCCAAGTATGTTTTCATTAATCAAGAACGAAAGTTAGAGGTTCGAAGGCGATCAGATACCGCCCTAGTTCTAACCATAAACGATGCCAGCCAGCGATCCGCCGCAGTTCCTCCGATGACTCGGCGGGCAGCCTCCGGGAAACCAAAGCTTTTGGGTTCCGGGGGAAGTATGGTTGCAAAGCTGAAACTTAAAGGAATTGACGGAAG
>NW_025728485.1:7500-10000 GCF_021461385.2 Schistocerca piceifrons | reverse complement strand
CTATGCCTGGCCAGGACGAAGTCAGGGGAAACCCTGATGGAGGTCCGTAGCGATTCTGACGTGCAAATCGATCGTCGGAGCTGGGTATAGGGGCGAAAGACTAATCGAACCATCTAGTAGCTGGTTCCCTCCGAAGTTTCCCTCAGGATAGCTGGTGCTCGTACGAGTCTCATCCGGTAAAGCGAATGATTAGAGGCCTTGGGGCCGAAACGACCTCAACCTATTCTCAAACTTTAAATGGGTGAGATCTCCGGCTTGCTTGATATGCTGAAGCCGCGAGCAAACGACTCGGATCGGAGTGCCAAGTGGGCCACTTTTGGTAAGCAGAACTGGCGCTGTGGGATGAACCAAACGCCGAGTTAAGGCGCCCGAATCGACGCTCATGGGAAACCATGAAAGGCGTTGGTTGCTTAAGACAGCAGGACGGTGGCCATGGAAGTCGGAATCCGCTAAGGAGTGTGTAACAACTCACCTGCCGAAGCAACTAGCCCTGAAAATGGATGGCGCTGAAGCGTCGTGCCTATACTCGGCCGTCAGTCTGGCAGTCATGGCCGGTCCTTGCGGCCGGCCGCGAAGCCCTGACGAGTAGGAGGGTCGCGGCGGTGGGCGCAGAAGGGTCTGGGCGTGAGCCTGCCTGGAGCCGCCGTCGGTGCAGATCTTGGTGGTAGTAGCAAATACTCCAGCGAGGCCCTGGAGGGCTGACGCGGAGAAGGGTTTCGTGTGAACAGCCGTTGCACACGAGTCAGTCGATCCTAAGCCCTAGGAGAAATCCGATGTTGATGGGGGCCGTCATAGCATGATGCGCTTTGTGCTGGCCCCCGTTGGGCGAAAGGGAATCCGGTTCCTATTCCGGAACCCGGCAGCGGAACCGATACAAGTCGGGCCCCTCTTTTAGAGATGCTCGTCGGGGTAACCCAAAAGGACCCGGAGACGCCGTCGGGAGATCGGGGAAGAGTTTTCTTTTCTGCATGAGCGTTCGAGTTCCCTGGAATCCTCTAGCAGGGAGATAGGGTTTGGAACGCGAAGAGCACCGCAGTTGCGGCGGTGTCCCGATCTTCCCCTCGGACCTTGAAAATCCGGGAGAGGGCCACGTGGAGGTGTCGCGCCGGTTCGTACCCATATCCGCAGCAGGTCTCCAAGGTGAAGAGCCTCTAGTCGATAGAATAATGTAGGTAAGGGAAGTCGGCAAATTGGATCCGTAACTTCGGGATAAGGATTGGCTCTGAGGATCGGGGCGTGTCGGGCTTGGTCGGGAAGTGGGTCAGCGCTAACGTGCCGGGCCTGGGCGAGGTGAGTGCCGTAGGGGTGCCGGTAAGTGCGGGCGTTTAGCGCGGGCGTGGTCTGCTCTCGCCGTTGGTCGGCCTCGTGCTGGTCGGCGGTGCAGGATGCGCGCGCCTGCGCGGCGTTCGCGCCCCGGTGCTTCAACCTGCGTGCAGGATCCGAGCTCGGTCCCGTGCCTTGGCCTCCCACGGATCTTCCTTGCTGCGAGGCCGCGTCCGCCTTAGCGTGCTCCTCCGGGGGCGCGCGGGTGCGCGGATTCTCTTCGGCCGCCATTCAACGATCAACTCAGAACTGGCACGGACTGGGGGAATCCGACTGTCTAATTAAAACAAAGCATTGCGATGGCCCTAGCGGGTGTTGACGCAATGTGATTTCTGCCCAGTGCTCTGAATGTCAACGTGAAGAAATTCAAGCAAGCGCGGGTAAACGGCGGGAGTAACTATGACTCTCTTCCTTCTGGCCCGCGCCCTTCCGGAACGCCTGCTTCGCGCGCGGACGTCCCTTCTCCCGAAAACGGCTGCACCAACATCCCCCGCTGACTTTCGCCCCATTACGGTCTGCTCGGTGTTGGCGCGGACCTTTCACAAGGTTCTCGCGTCACGCCTGATGCGCGCATGTGCTGTGGACGAACGTCAGCGGGCATTCATCCCTCGGGATGGGATGTTGGAAAATACCTTCATCTTGGACACTGCTCTCACCGACGCAGTTCGCTCCTGCCGCTCTGTCTTTGTGGCGTCGATCGACGTATCTAAGGCATTCGATTCGGTAGATCATGCTGCCCTTCGCCCCGTGCTGAAGGCGCATGGCCTGCCGGATTGCTTTGTCGAGTATGTCGAGCGGTGCTACGAGGGCAGCACGACAGTGATAGCGGACGGCGCCGGCGTGGGCGTGTCTGTGCAGCCAGCACGGGGCGTTCGCCAGGGCGATCCCCTCTCCCCCCTCCTGTTCAACTTTGCGGTGGACTACGTTTTAGGCCAACTGCCCTCTCACATCGGAGCTCGGATCCTCGGTCGCAGAGTCAACGCTGCGGCCTTTGCAGATGACGTCTTGCTGTTTGCAGCGACCCCGAGGGGCTTGCAGTCCCTCATCGACGCAGCTACCGCAGCCCTCGCCCACCTGGGGCTGCAGATCAACGCCCGGAAGTGTTTCACCCTCGCCTTAGTCGCGTCAGGGCGCGAGAAGAAGGTGAAGGTGGACAGCAATGTCACCTTCACAGCAG
>NW_025728485.1:0-2500 GCF_021461385.2 Schistocerca piceifrons | reverse complement strand
TGTGCCTTAACCTAACCTATGTTGTGCCTTAACCTAACCTATGTTGTGCCTTAACCTAACCTATGTTGTGCCTTAACCTAACCTATGTTGTGCTTAACCTAACCTATGTTGTGCCTTAACCTAACCTATGTTGTGCCTTAACCTAACCTATGTTGTGCCTTAACCTAACCTATGTTGTGCCTTAACCTAACCTATGTTGTGCCTTAACCTAACCCATGTTGTGCCTTAACCTAACCCATGTTGTGCCTTAACCTAACCCATGTTGTGCCTTAACCTAACCCATGTTGTGCCTTAACCTAACCCATGTTGTGCCTTAACCTAACCCATGTTGTGCCTTAACCTAACCCATGTTGTGCCTTAACCTAACCCATGTTGTGCCTTAACCTAACCCATGTTGTGCCTTAACCTAACCCATGTTGTGCCTTAACCTAACCCATGTTGTGCCTTAACCTAACCCATGTTGTGCCTTAACCTAACCCATGTTGTGCCTTAACCTAACCCATGTTGTGCCTTAACCTAACCCATGTTGTGCCTTAACCTAACCATGTTGTGCCTTAACCTAACCCATGTTGTGCCTTAACCTAACCCATGTTGTGCCTTAACCTAACCATGTTGTGCCTTAACCTAACCCATGTTGTGCCTTAACCTAACCCATGTTGTGCCTTAACCTAACCCATGTTGTGCCTTAACCTAACCATGTTGTGCTTAACCTAACCCATGTTGTGCCTTAACCTAAACCCATGTTGTGCCTTAACCTAACCCATGTTGTGCCTTAACCTAACCTATGTTGTGCCTTAACCTAACCTATGTTGTGCCTTAACCTAACCCATGTTGTGCCTTAACCTAACCCATGTTGTGCCTTAACCTAACCCATGTTGTGCCTTAACCTAACCCATGTTGTGCCTTAACCTAACCCATGTTGTGCCTTAACCTAACCCATGTTGTGCCTTAACCTAACCCATGTTGTGCCTTAACCTAACCCATGTTGTGCCTTAACCTAACCCATGTTGTGCCTTAACCTAACCCATGTTGTGCCTTAACCTAACCCATGTTGTGCCTTAACTTAACCCATGTTGTGCCTTAACCTAACCCATGTCGTGCCTTAACCTAACCCATGTCGTGCCTTAACCTAACCCACGTCGTGCCTTAACCTAACCCACGTTGTCGCCTAACGTAACCCACGTTGTCGCCTAAACCTGCTCTGTAATTGTTATACGACTCGTTCAATTAGTGTAGTGTTGCCCACCCGCAACCCCTCGCAATATAGTTCGCTACTCGCACTCCCCGCTCCCCTGTGTATCGCTTCATGTTAAACACCTTGCAAGTCTTGCTCACTTTCCACATGCTCCTGCTGTACACTGTAATGTGGATGGCAGCAGGACGTACATGCCGCCCCTCCCCACGTCCCCCACCTTGCCCCCTGCCTTCGCAAGCTGGTTGGTGAGAACTTTGCATGTTCAATGCCCTCCGCATGCGACGTACTCAGGCTACGTTGTGGTGCGGCCTGTGTCAACTGTCCGCTAATGTCGTACGCGTAAACCACAATCTGTACTGCACATTCGTCCTTATGTACTGAATGATACATCGTGGCACATGTGTGACCGTACAACGACTGCGCCCAAAAACGGCGGACCATACAGTGCAAATATTGTGCACGCAGCTACGTGTCGTCTCCCTATGAGAGCTGGGATTGCAGTGTGGTACGCCATAGAGGACGTGTGGGAGGAACGGACGCCGTGGATGGCGATCAGCATGAGCTGTCTGTTGATGTATTCGGACCTAGTCGTCTCTCCTCACACACCGTGATGGCATGGTGCACCGCGTTCCATATCTGCGACATGCTACAGAGGCCGGTTGACAGTCGTTCGAGCAATGGACATCGCATACGTACGGGGGCCACCTTCCACGTATTGTCTAGGCGTGCACATTTTGTTGCGTGTATGTGGGCAGGACGTAGTGTGGCGTGACACCCTGACACAGGCATGCAATAATCGTGGAAGTTGCAAATGGCGATGGACGCCTGCGTTTTCTGGTGAAGTTACGCAAATGAACAAATGGTAACCTGTTGTGGTGCGGTTGTTCTCGCTAGGGGTGAATCGGTGATGGCGACGATAGGTTGAGGTACTAACCGGTTGTTCCAGCGATACCCACCATGCCGACGAAACTGAACGGCATCTGGGTGTGAAGGCGATACGCGGCGGTGGCTGGGTGGGACCGTCCCCGGCCGGTGAGGGGGCGCCTCCCGGCGTGCTGGCCGCGCGGTGCGTGGGCGCACGCGCTACAGCCGGCTGGTGGGGGCGGCCAGTGGCAGGCGCGCCGGCCGACGGACGCGGCAGGCGTCGCAGCTGCGCGCCGGCGCACCCTGCGCGCGGCGCCGTGCGGCCAAAGTAGGTCCTCGCGGGCCCGGTGCGAAGCGCGGTGGACATCTTCAGTGTGCTGGTCCGATTGAGGACTGTGTGCGTTGAGGATGCGCTGCCGCCCGGCGCTCGGCGCCGCGACG
>NW_025728484.1:42500-47500 GCF_021461385.2 Schistocerca piceifrons | reverse complement strand
CGATCCAAGAATTTCACCTCTAACGTCGCAATACGAATGCCCCCGCCTGTCCCTATTAATCATTACCTCGGGTTCCGAAAACCAACAAAATAGAACCGAGGTCCTATTCCATTATTCCATGCACACAGTATTCAGGCGGGCTTGCCTGCTTTAAGCACTCTAATTTGTTCAAAGTAAACGTGCCGGCCCACCGAGACACTCAATAAAGAGCACCCTGGTAGGATTTCAACGGGGTCCGCCTCGGGACGCACGAGCACACACGAGGCGGTCGCACGCCTTCGGCTCGCCCCACCGGCAGGACGTCCCACGATACATGCCAGTTAAACACCGACGGGCGGTGAACCAACAGCGTGGGACACAAATCCAACTACGAGCTTTTTAACCGCAACAACTTTAATATACGCTATTGGAGCTGGAATTACCGCGGCTGCTGGCACCAGACTTGCCCTCCAATAGATACTCGTTAAAGGATTTAAAGTGTACTCATTCCGATTACGGGGCCTCGGATGAGTCCCGTATCGTTATTTTTCGTCACTACCTCCCCGTGCCGGGAGTGGGTAATTTGCGCGCCTGCTGCCTTCCTTGGATGTGGTAGCCGTTTCTCAGGCTCCCTCTCCGGAATCGAACCCTGATTCCCCGTTACCCGTTACAACCATGGTAGGCGCAGAACCTACCATCGACAGTTGATAAGGCAGACATTTGAAAGATGCGTCGCCGGTACGAGGACCGTGCGATCAGCCCAAAGTTATTCAGAGTCACCAAGGCAAACGGACCGGACGAGCCGACCGATTGGTTTTGATCTAATAAAAGCGTCCCTTCCATCTCTGGTCGGGACTCTGTTTGCATGTATTAGCTCTAGAATTACCACAGTTATCCAAGTAACGTGGGTACGATCTAAGGAACCATAACTGATTTAATGAGCCATTCGCGGTTTCACCTTAATGCGGCTTGTACTGAGACATGCATGGCTTAATCTTTGAGACAAGCATATGACTACTGGCAGGATCAACCAGGGAGCTGCGTCAACTAGAGCTGAGCAGCCGGCCGCCCGGGAGTGTGTCCCGGGGGCCCGCGCGAACACGCAAGCGTCCGCTCAATCATTCTGCAAACAGGAGGAGGCTGAGCTCCCCTGCACAATACACCTCGAAACCCTCTCAGGTCCCGGCGGCGCGCAGCGCCGTCCCAAGTACTTGGTCGGGTTCGAGAGAGGCGCAATCGCCCGGAGTTAGGCGAGTAGACGCTTTCGGTGCGACCACCCGTGCTCCCAACTGAGCTTGCCGCTGCCGACAGAGGCCCGGGAGCGTGCTGTCGTGGCATTGCCGGCGGGAGACAACACGCGCCACCTACGGTGACCGGCAGCTCCAACGCCAGCGCCACAGAAGGACAAAAGCCCCACTTGGGTGCCGAAGCGAACTCTCCCAGCACAGCGCACGCGCCAACACATCCGCACAGCTGCGATACAAACCACCAGCGAGAACCGCTGGGGCGACCGAGCAGCAGACGGCGTCGCGGCGCCGAGCGCCGGGCGGCGGCGCATCCTCAACGCACACAGTCCTCAATCGGACCAGCACACTGAAGATGTCCACCGCGCTTCGCACCGGGCCCGCGAGGACCTACTTTGGCCGCACGGCGCCGCGCGCAGGGTGCGCCGGCGCGCAGCTGCGACGCCTGCCGCGTCCGTCGGCCGGCGCGCCTGCCACTGGCCGCCCCCACCAGCCGGCTGTAGCGCGTGCGCCCACGCACCGCGCGGCCAGCACGCCGGGAGGCGCCCCCTCACCGGCCGGGGACGGTCCCACCCAGCCACCGCCGCGTATCGCTTCACACCCAGATGCCGTTCAGTTTCGTCGGCATGGTGGGTATCGCTGGAACAACCGGTTCGTACCTCAACCTATCGTCGCCATCACCGATTCACCCCTAGCGAGAACAACCGCACCACAACAGGTTACCATTTGTTCATTTGCGTAACTTCACCAGAAAACGCAGGCGTCCATCGCCATTTGCAACTTCAACGATTATTGCATGCCTGTGTCAGGTGTCACGCCACACTACGTCTGCCCACATACACGCAACAAAATGTGCACGCCTAGACAATACGTGGAAGGTGGCCCCCGTACGTATGCGATGTCCATTGCTCGAACGACTGTCAACCGGCCTCTGTAGCATGTCGCAGATATGGAACGCGGTGCACCATGCCATCACGGTGTGTGAGGAGAGACGACTAGGTCCGAATACATCAACAGACAGCTCATGCTGATCGCCATCCACGGCGTCCGTTCCTCCCACACGTCTCTATGGCGTACCACACTGCAATCCAGCTCTCATAGGGAGACGACACGTAGCTGCGTGCACAATATTTGCACTGTATGGTCCGCCGTTTTTGGGCGCAGTCGTTGTACGGTCACACATGTGCCACGATGTATCATTCGGTACATAAGGACGAATGTGCAGTACAGATTGTGGTTTACGCGTACGACATTAGCGGACGGTTGACACAGGCCGCACCACAACGTAGCCTGAGTACGTCGCATGCGAAGGGCATTGAACATGCAAACTTCTCACCAACCAGCTTGCGAAGGCAGGGGGGCAAGGTGGGGACGTGGGGAGGGGCGGCATGTACGTCCTGCTGCCATCCACATTACAGTGTACAGCAGGAGCATGTGGAAAGTCAGCAAGACTTGCAAGGTGTTTAACATGAAGCGATACACAGGGGAGCGGGCAGTGCGAGTAGCGAACTATATTGCGAGGGTTGCGGGTGGGCAACACTACACTAATTGAACGAGTCGTATAACAATTACAGAGCAGGTTTAGGCGACAACATGGGTTACGTTAGGGGACAACGTGGGTTACGTTAGGGGACAACGTGGGTTACTTTAGGGGACAACGTGGGTTAGGTTAAGGCACAACGTGGGTTAGGTTAAGGCACAACGTGGGTTAGGTTAAGGCACAACGTGGGTTAGGTTAAGGCACAACGTGGGTTAGGTTAAGGCACAACGTGGGTTAGGTTAAGGCACAACGTGGGTTAGGTTAAGGCACAACATGGGTTAGGTTAAGGCACAACGTGGGTTAGGTTAAGGCACAACGTGGGTTAGGTTAAGGCACAACGTGGGTTAGGTTAAGGCACAACGTGGGTTAGGTTAAGGCACAACGTGGGTTAGGTTAAGGCACAACATGGGTTAGGTTAAGGCACAACATGGGTTAGGTTAAGGCACAACATGGGTTAGGTTAAGGCACAACATGGGTTAGGTTAAGGCACAACATGGGTTAGGTTAAGGCACAACATGGGTTAGGTTAAGGCACAACGTGGGTTAGGTTAAGGCACAACGTGGGTTAGGTTAAGGCACAACATGGGTTAGGTTAAGGCACAACATGGGTTAGGTTAAGGCACAACATGGGTTAGGTTAAGGCACAACATGGGTTAGGTTAAGGCACAACATGGGTTAGGTTAAGGCACAACATGGGTTAGGTTAAGGCACAACATGGGTTAGGTTAAGGCACAACATGGGTTAGGTTAAGGCACAACATGGGTTAGGTTAAGGTACAACATGGGTTAGGTTAAGGTACAACATGGGTTAGGTTAAGGTACAACATGGGTTAGGTTAAGGTACAACATGGGTTAGGTTAAGGTACAACATGGGTTAGGTTAAGGTACAACATGGGTTAGGTTAAGGTACAACATGGGTTAGGTTAAGGTACAACATGGGTTAGGTTAAGGTACAACATGGGTTAGGTTAAGGTACAACATGGGTTAGGTTAAGGTACAACATAGGTTAGGTTAAGGTACAACATAGGTTAGGTTAAGGTACAACATAGGTTAGGTTAAGGTACAACATAGGTTAGGTTAAGGTACAACATAGGTTAGGTTAAGGTACAACATAGGTTAGGTTAAGGTACAACATAGGTTAGGTTAAAGTACAACATAGGTTAGGTTAAGGTACAACATAGGTTAGGTTAGGTTAGGTTAGGTTACACGTTGTTGTAAGGAAAGGTGTAGGGGGGGGGGGGGCGGGGGCGGCAGGTTCGTTGATAGTGATTATAGTAAGTGAATGCTTGTGACATGATCAGATTTGTCACGTCAGGATGCACCTTTGGCTTATTAGAGGCGGCGCTCCAATTCTATGCTTGTGTGAGACCTGTGTCTTTGACTCATGTCATTGTTTGTGCGCTGTGACAGGAGGTACTATTGTGATGTTGGGTGCACCGTTGTATAGGACATGTGTGGGTGTTGGTGCCTGGTCTGCGCAATGGTGGATGTCGAAAGGCTGGGATATTGTATTTTCCGCATGGACCTCCTGGTCTGGTTGTGATAGTGTGGATTGTGTAATGTGGCGGAGAAGATGCACTGGATGTTGTTCCATGCTGGTGCTTACATATTGTATGTGCGCCTGTTAGAAGCAGAGAGTGGTGCGTGATCAGAGTGTCTGGCTGACGTGTGGTTCCCATTGTGGGCAGACTCTTTCAGCATGTATACGGACAGTTGTGTATATTTGCTGTAGTTTGATGGCTCTGCATTGATTACTAATCAGCGCCGTGTGTACGGGTAATCTGGTTCCAGTCCAAAATGTTCCATCTGTGTACATTAGTGACAAAGACTCCCCCCATGCAGTGGGGCTCGGTCTGTTATAGCTCTTCCGCGTAATATATTTGCCCCACGTTTTTGCGACTGCGAGTGCGAGTGCAACGCGCATGGGGACCGACATGCTGATGGCTCGGTATCGGACGCCGTACAGTGAGCAACGCGATCGCGTCTCTCGCTCGTAAGTGGTACAGGTCGCGGCTCATGTATAGGGACAGCGGGAATGTCGCATATTGGAAATAACTCTTCATGAAACGCAAGTTATAGGGGTGGATTGCACTTTACGAGTGCGGGAAACTTCCGCCGTTCATCCGCTGGAGGTGCGCGTGTGGCGGTTGGGGTGGTGCACGAACGGGTGCGGGTGGAGTCATTGCCGGTCCACGGCTTCGTGCGGCAGAGCCACTGGAGATTGGGTGCTATGGTCGAC
>NW_025728484.1:32500-35000 GCF_021461385.2 Schistocerca piceifrons | reverse complement strand
CCGGACGAGCCGACCGATTGGTTTTGATCTAATAAAAGCGTCCCTTCCATCTCTGGTCGGGACTCTGTTTGCATGTATTAGCTCTAGAATTACCACAGTTATCCAAGTAACGTGG
Organism: Schistocerca piceifrons; assembly: GCF_021461385.2. Lineage (NCBI taxonomy): Eukaryota > Metazoa > Arthropoda > Insecta > Orthoptera > Acrididae > Schistocerca > Schistocerca piceifrons. The sequence continues at coordinate 34,885 of NW_025728484.1, read as the reverse complement.
GTACGATCTAAGGAACCATAACTGATTTAATGAGCCATTCGCGGTTTCACCTTAATGCGGCTTGTACTGAGACATGCATGGCTTAATCTTTGAGACAAGCATATGACTACTGGCAGGATCAACCAGGGAGCTGCGTCAACTAGAGCTGAGCAGCCGGCCGCCCGGGAGTGTGTCCCGGGGGCCCGCGCGAACACGCAAGCGTCCGCTCAATCATTCTGCAAACAGGAGGAGGCTGAGCTCCCCTGCACAATACACCTCGAAACCCTCTCAGGTCCCGGCGGCGCGCAGCGCCGTCCCAAGTACTTGGTCGGGTTCGAGAGAGGCGCAATCGCCCGGAGTTAGGCGAGTAGACGCTTTCGGTGCGACCACCCGTGCTCCCAACTGAGCTTGCCGCTGCCGACAGAGGCCCGGGAGCGTGCTGTCGTGGCATTGCCGGCGGGAGACAACACGCGCCACCTACGGTGACCGGCAGCTCCAACGCCAGCGCCACAGAAGGACAAAAGCCCCACTTGGGTGCCGAAGCGAACTCTCCCAGCACAGCGCACGCGCCAACACATCCGCACAGCTGCGATACAAACCACCAGCGAGAACCGCTGGGGCGACCGAGCAGCAGACGGCGTCGCGGCGCCGAGCGCCGGGCGGCGGCGCATCCTCAACGCACACAGTCCTCAATCGGACCAGCACACTGAAGATGTCCACCGCGCTTCGCACCGGGCCCGCGAGGACCTACTTTGGCCGCACGGCGCCGCGCGCAGGGTGCGCCGGCGCGCAGCTGCGACGCCTGCCGCGTCCGTCGGCCGGCGCGCCTGCCACTGGCCGCCCCCACCAGCCGGCTGTAGCGCGTGCGCCCACGCACCGCGCGGCCAGCACGCCGGGAGGCGCCCCCTCACCGGCCGGGGACGGTCCCACCCAGCCACCGCCGCGTATCGCTTCACACCCAGATGCCGTTCAGTTTCGTCGGCATGGTGGGTATCGCTGGAACAACCGGTTCGTACCTCAACCTATCGTCGCCATCACCGATTCACCCCTAGCGAGAACAACCGCACCACAACAGGTTACCATTTGTTCATTTGCGTAACTTCACCAGAAAACGCAGGCGTCCATCGCCATTTGCAACTTCAACGATTATTGCATGCCTGTGTCAGGTGTCACGCCACACTACGTCTGCCCACATACACGCAACAAAATGTGCACGCCTAGACAATACGTGGAAGGTGGCCCCCGTACGTATGCGATGTCCATTGCTCGAACGACTGTCAACCGGCCTCTGTAGCATGTCGCAGATATGGAACGCGGTGCACCATGCCATCACGGTGTGTGAGGAGAGACGACTAGGTCCGAATACATCAACAGACAGCTCATGCTGATCGCCATCCACGGCGTCCGTTCCTCCCACACGTCTCTATGGCGTACCACACTGCAATCCAGCTCTCATAGGGAGACGACACGTAGCTGCGTGCACAATATTTGCACTGTATGGTCCGCCGTTTTTGGGCGCAGTCGTTGTACGGTCACACATGTGCCACGATGTATCATTCGGTACATAAGGACGAATGTGCAGTACAGATTGTGGTTTACGCGTACGACATTAGCGGACGGTTGACACAGGCCGCACCACAACGTAGCCTGAGTACGTCGCATGCGAAGGGCATTGAACATGCAAACTTCTCACCAACCAGCTTGCGAAGGCAGGGGGGCAAGGTGGGGACGTGGGGAGGGGCGGCATGTACGTCCTGCTGCCATCCACATTACAGTGTACAGCAGGAGCATGTGGAAAGTCAGCAAGACTTGCAAGGTGTTTAACATGAAGCGATACACAGGGGAGCGGGCAGTGCGAGTAGCGAACTATATTGCGAGGGTTGCGGGTGGGCAACACTACACTAATTGAACGAGTCGTATAACAATTACAGAGCAGGTTTAGGCGACAACATGGGTTACGTTAGGGGACAACGTGGGTTACGTTAGGGGACAACGTGGGTTACTTTAGGGGACAACGTGGGTTAGGTTAAGGCACAACGTGGGTTAGGTTAAGGCACAACGTGGGTTAGGTTAAGGCACAACGTGGGTTAGGTTAAGGCACAACGTGGGTTAGGTTAAGGCACAACGTGGGTTAGGTTAAGGCACAACGTGGGTTAGGTTAAGGCACAACATGGGTTAGGTTAAGGCACAACATGGGTTAGGTTAAGGCACAACATGGGTTAGGTTAAGGCACAACATGGGTTAGGTTAAGGCACAACGTGGGTTAGGTTAAGGCACAACGTGGGTTAGGTTAAGGCACAACGTGGGTTAGGTTAAGGCACAACATGGGTTAGGTTAAGGCACAACATGGGTTAGGTTAAGGCACAACATGGGTTAGGTTAAGGCACAACGTGGGTTAGGTTAAGG